>NW_015176519.1:186999-209130 GCF_001447785.1 Gekko japonicus | reverse complement strand
TGGGAGCCGCTCAGGCCACGCCGCCGGTGCCGGGAGGAGATTGGTGGGCTGGGTGGCTGGGAGCCGCCGGAGCCAGGGGGAAGGCTCAGTGGGCCCCGCGGCTCGCTGCCGGGGAGGGTGGAGAAGGAGGATTGGTGGGTCTGGTAGCTGGGAGCCGCGTGGGCCTCGCCATCGGTGCGGGGGGGTTGGGGGGAGAAGGATTGGCGGGCCCAGGCCTCACCATTGGTGTGGGGGGGAGCAGGGGAGAAGGCTCACCTGTGGCTGCTTCCTCCTCCTCCTCCATGTGGAACTCCTTCCCCCCCACGAGTATCGCGGGTCTCCCCCTTGTGTTTACTAATACCTTGGAGGTACTAGTTTTTAAATCTGCATTGTCAGCGATAAGCCATGGGTGCACTCCACTTCTCAGATGTTGGGGTGTGATCGCGCCCGGATAATCTGCCCACCTTCTGTGCCTCTCCCGCGGCAACTTTGCCGTGTGACCAGGGCCTAAATTCCCTTTTCATAGAAAACTAGCATGTCATCAAGAAGGCTAGGCTAGAACCCCCTTTCTTATTCAAATTTATATTCCACCCTCTGCACAAGTGGGCTCAGGGCTGATCACAACACAATATCAGAAATATATCAAAATTCTCAGACATGTAAAATGTAGATATAAACAAGACAACTTAAAACAACATAAGTTAAAACAGAGCACAGTATTTATCCTCATACAGAGGTTTCCAACTGGTTGTTGGTACTGATGGTTGTTGGTCTTTTCTATCCTTATATTTCCTTCCCTTGCTTGAAAGCCAGTCGAGTCCGACTCTAGGGTTGTGGTGCTCATCTCCATTTCAAAGCCGAAGAGCCAGCGCTGTCAAGAGAGAGCCTGCCCCCCCACGAGTATCGCGGGTCTCCCCCTTGTGTTTACTAATACCTTGGAGGTACTAGTTTTTAAATCTGCATTGTCAGCGATAAGCCATGGGTGCGCTCCACTTCTCAGATGTTGGGGTGTGATCGCGCCCGGATAATCTGCCCACCTTCTGTGCCTCTCCCGCGGCAACTTTGCCGTGTGACCAGGGCCTAAATTCCCTTTTCATAGAAAACTAGCATGTCATCAAGAAGGCTAGGCTAGAACCCCCTTTCTTATTCAAATTTATATTCCACCCTCTGCACAAGTGGGCTCAGGGCTGATCACAACACAATATCAGAAATATATCAAAATTCTCAGACATGTAAAATGTAGATATAAACAAGACAACTTAAAACAACATAAGTTAAAACAGAGCACAGTATTTATCCTCATACAGAGGTTTCCAACTGGTTGTTGGTACTGATGGTTGTTGGTCTTTTCTATCCTTATATTTCCTTCCCTTGCTTGAAAGCCAGTCGAGTCTGACTCTAGAGTTGTGGTGCTCATCTCCGTTTCAAAGCCGAAGAGCCAGCACTGTCCGAAGACTATCCTTATACACTAATATAAATTAGCATTGTTATGGCAAATGAATTTTCTTTTTTCTGAAATACTTTTTAAAGATATAGCTATTAATTCCTCTTATTTAAAAGAGGATTTTCCCTCTTAGATTACCCTTGCAGAGAAATCAGTGTAGTCTTGTATAACTTCAGGCAGTTGATTTTTTAACACAGCACAGAAAGGTACTGTAGCCAGAGAACAGGAAGGTTTGGGAAGATATTACCTGCCTCTGAGCTTCTAGAGAGTGAAATTCTGAAATTTTGCAGAACCACCTTTCCTGTTCCTCTTCTCTTCAATTTTATCTTTGATCAAAATGGCTTTGATTAGAAACTCCAAATTCTTAAAAAGAGACAAAGAAATGGATTGTTGGATTTCAGGGAGAAATTGGATGGAGAGGAATTAAGAGAATTTCTCTTAACCACACTAATATAAATGCTTCCTGCCTGTTTTGTCAGTGTCACAAAACTCCCAGGAAAGGGTTTTTAGGACTGCAATGTCAGTCTGCCATTGCCTATTCTCGCTATGGTTCCTGGCCCTACAAACCTTTCCTTGGTCTCTTGGTCCCAGAACCTGACTGCCAGGAGAAGAAAAACAAATCCTGTCTCTTTAATAGAATAATAATAATAATAATCATGTGGCAGTGTGTGTAGAATAGCCAGGAGATCCTAAGATTGTCTAGCATCCAAATGGTCTAGCTCTATAGCATTATGTATCACTAGGTGGCGAGCGAGATTTGTTTTTAAGGCAAGAAAGGTTTCAGAGGTGGTTTGCCATTGCCTGACTCTGGTCCCTGCCACACGGCAGAATAAAAAATGGGCGAAGTGTGGCTAATCAGAGCCGCACCAAAATAGAGATGCCACGGCGGGATCCCATGGATCCCCTGAGCCACAGCGCCGTTGCTCCCCGGCACAATCAGATGCCAAGGAGGAAGCCAGGTCGGGAGGGGGAGGCTGCCGAACTGCGCATGTGTGAGCATGCGCAGTTCGGCCAGGAGCTGGGGATGCGCTGGCGGAAGGTCGCGCCGGCGATCCCACGGCCGGCCTTGATGCAACCTTGCCGGAAGAACCACCTCAGTAGGTGGTTTATTTTTGCTGCAGCGTTTTGGGCAGAAGGGCCGGATCGGGGACGGGTGCGCAATGCTTCCCAGATGTTGTGGTGGGATCGCGCCCGTTTGCTGTGCCCCCGATCCGTCCCTCTCCCAGCCCAAAACCTCTCGTGTGACCGGGGCCTCTGTGTCACAACCCTGGTATTCCTTGGAGGCCGCCCTTCCAAATACTAGCCAAGGCTGACCCTGCTTAGCTTCCGAGATCTGACCGGATCAGGCTAGCCTGGGCCATCCAGGTCAGGGCTTCTCTTTTTAATAGAGGCTTGATGGGATTTCATTTAGCAGGTGATGCTATTACTTCCATGCCATGGAAAGCTTCAGTTGCCCATTTCCACCCATTAAGCCTCTGTTAAAGGAACAGGCCCTTTTTCTCTGGGCCCATTGTCAATCCTAGTTTCATATCTACCTTTCGTACTGAGCTGGTCTTTTGGAGACTGACCTCTGCTTTTTTCCCCAAGAAGCTAGGGTTGCCAGCCTCCAGGTGGGGCCTGGGGATCTCCCAGTTTTACAATTGATCTCCAGCTGACAGAGGTCAGTTCCACTGGAGAAAATGGCTGCTTTGAAGGGTAGACTCTATGGCATTGTACTATGCTGAGGCCCCTCCCCACTCCAAACCCCACCCTCTCCTGGCTCCACCCCCAAAGTCTCCAGGTATTTTTCAACCCAGACCTGGCAACCTTACAAGAAGCAGTTCAGTCAGCCTGGTAGATATCTCAGCCCGACATGCTTGATTTAGGGGGGAAAGGCTCCATTCTGAGAGAAATTATTTTTCTTCAGAGGGCCTGGCCTTCTGGCAGTGTGGAACACCAGTGGATCCTTGAAACAAGAGATTAGACCAGATGGCCTAGTGGGAGGAGGTGGATAGGTGACCTGTGTAACAAGGCTGGACAAGATGGTCTTTTCAAATTCTGCATTAAATGATGAGGCTTCCCATAATACATGGAGAGATGAGCCAATTTACCATGAAATTAAGTATTACTTGCAGCGCAGTAAAAATGCTGCACTAGCTGAGGTGAAGTGGAGAGACAGCACTAGACAGTGAGCAGGAACATGGAGAGGAGATTAAGTCTTCAAAGAGCATTTGTCAGAACAGGCTTCCCAGAGCTTAATGTTTACCTGTGAGCAATTTCTGGGTATATAATTGGCCTTTGTATTCTTTCCACGTAGAAGGATTCTGTTTATCTCTCTGAGACAGCTTGTGAAATAGCAAAGCTTCACTAAAACCCGTTGCAGGATGTGAAGATCTCAGCCAGACCCATTCCACGTGTGACCCACCAAGCTGTATGTAACCACCAGCCATGTATTTATGACCACACAGGTGTTTGGCAGCCCCCTTGTTTTTCCATTCCTAGACAGACAGCAAAACAAGCAGATGTACTGAACCCTTGGGGGCTACCATACTTCACAAATGGTAAAGGCTTGATAGGAGCCCCCAAAATACAGATCTGATAGGAATGTGTGCTCCAATACCTGCTGTTGTCAACCCATCGTTGCACAATGCACTAACTCCAGTCATTGTGGCTCTCTGTTCTCTCCAGGCCCACCAAAGAGTTCCAGAGGTCATTAAATCCTAGCAGGGCAAATTTCGCAATTGACTGTTGGTCCTCTTCCACTCCTCTTCAGATTGAAGCCTGATCTATAGGTGATCTGAAGAACAGCTTGAGAGAGGGTTGCACTTTGGGGTGTTTTTATTTCTCTCTCCCTTTTTTCTTCTTTTGGTTTTTGTGTAGAGCACAAACTGTGACTCCAAGGTTCAGAAATCTTTTCAAAATTCAGGGCTCTTTTTGTAGAAAAAGCCCAGCAGGAACTCATTAGCATAATAGGCCACACCCAACAGCAGAAACTCATTAGCATATTGGGCCACACCCCTGACAGCACAGCTCATTAGCACATTAGGCCACACCCCCATGTTACCAGAAGTGTGGTTATCCAGCCACACCCACCTTTTGCTTGTTATTCTATTTACCTTGTTTGTTGTCAAAACCCAGGGCTTTTTTGTAGCAGGAACTCCTTTGCATGTTAGGCCACACACCCCTAATGTAGCCAATCTTAATGAGTTTCTGCTGTTGGGTGTGGCCTATTATGCTAATGAGTTCCTGCTGGGTGTGGCCAACTTGGGAGCCAGCCGGAACTCCATTCCTGTGCGTTCCTGCCCAAAAACAGCCCTGCTTATATGCTGGAAACCCACCCCCACAAATTAACCTTTTTATGAACAATAGGGGAACTTGGATGAAGGGGAAAGGATGTTTTTTCCCCTATAAGAGTTCTCCGCATGTTGCCGGTCCCTTTCTAATTCAAGTTGGAGAGGAGGGGAATCCACCCATTGCTATTCTGCTGGGCTGAAGGGTTGTTGGAATGGAGCTTGTGATGCCTGTATGTAGCCTTTGAAGGGTGTGTGGTGGCCTCTACAGTTAGGGCACCTCCCTGCTTAAATAGGTAACAACATTCAAGTTCATTGTGAGTTGGTGGTGTGGAGATGCATAGAGCACACTTGGAAGCATCCCATGATATCGTATAGTGAAGGTGGTCTTAACTGGAGCAACACTCATGGTCTGGAGGAGCCTGGGAGGAGGACAGTGTTTAGCTCCCGCCAGCCTCATTGACCTCAGGGTTCAATGGGGAGGAGGCTGTTAATGCTGAAAGAACTTCTTCAGCACACCATTAAGGTAAGTGGGCAGGGAAGAGCAATGATCAGGGCCAGCTCTAGGTTTCAAGAAGCCATACGTTAAGATGCCTTCCAGTACGCCTCCCCCTATGTGCAGCTTCCTGCATGGTACACACATATGCATGCTCATGTGAACCCACGTACATATGCAGACACACACGACCCCCTCCCAAAGAACAACAACAACTGGCAGCAGAGCGTGACTGTCTCTTGCACCTTCAATAGTCGTGTTAACCAAAGTTACAAGGAGTACAAAAGAGTCATTCTGTAACTCAATACATTTATTCAGTGCTTTTCTTCCCCAAATCATTGATGGCTGTGGTAAGTGCTATCAAGTCTCAGCCGACTTATGGCAACCCTGTAGGATTTTCAAGCAATGTCCCTTGTTCTTCCCATGATCCTATTTCTCTTCCCTGAGTGGGGTGGTTCGTCTCAGTGGCTTACTCACTCCCCCCCAACTAATTCTTTTTTTTTGCATCCTAATTCAGTCTGCTTTTCATTGTATTCATTCAACATAAATGGCACTTTGTAAGATTACCACCGACTTATTCTGCAGTAAATAATAGGGTCTTTTATCTTTTTATTGTTTTGGATTGCTTTATTGTCTGGCTTGGTATGAGATCGCGCTTGTACACATGCTTGAAATTCCTACATTTAATCCAGAATTTTGCCCTATATACTGAATGTATGCATGGCATATCAGATAATACGGTGATCTGAGGCAATGTGGTACAGTGATTAGAGTACTAAACTAGGGTTCAAATCCCCACTCTACAATGAAGTTTGCTAGCTGATCTTGGGCCAGTCATACTCTATCAGCCTAAGCTACCTTTCCTTTCCTGTCTATGATTCCTTTCCTTTTTCCCACCGAAGCTCCTCTCTGTGTTGATGTGAGGATAAAAGGGGGGGAAGTCCTATACACCAGGGGTGTCAAACTAATTTGTTACAAAGTCTGGATCTGACATAAATGGGACTTTGTCAGGCCAGGCCATGTGTGTCATAAAATGTAATGCCAGGTAACAAAGATATTAACTTTATAAAGGACACCAACAAACACAATTAGAGGGTTTTTAACACTTAAAATACAAACATTCTTAAAACAGTAACACTGTTGCCATATTTTATTGAACAGTCTGACGGCACTTTTTGTAGCAGGAACTCCTTTGCATATTAGGCGACACACCCCTAATGTTCCCCCAAGGGCGCTACAGTCGGGGGCACAACACCTGTTGGTTATCCCAACCCCAAAGGTTGCTAAATATGCTGCTACCAGGGCCAGGGCTTTTTTGGTGGCGGCTCCTACCTGGTGGAATGAGCTCCCGGAAGAGATCAGGGCCCTGCGGGACCTAGTACAGTTCTGCATGGCCTGTAAAACAGAGCTCTTCCGCCAGGCTTTCGAGTAGGAGCCGCCGCCGCCACTGTACCACCACTGTGTTGTCATCTTTGTTGGTGGAATTTTCTACAAGGTGTGCTGGCCCTGGGATGGAAGAACTAACAAAGTACTAACCAGAAGAGACGTCAGCATTCTCTGGAGCTTATCATCGGAATCCCCATCTTGGAATTGTTATAGTTTACTGTTGAGCACCAATTTTAATTGTAATGATTATTGTTTTTAAATTGTTTTATGTATGGCATTTGCCTCTTATGTTAGCCGCCCTGAGCCCATGTGGAAGGGCAGGATATAAATCTAATAAATAAATAAATAATGTAGCCAATCCTCCAAGAGCTTACAGTAGCCCCTGTAAGAAGAGTTCTGTAAGCTCTTGGAGGATTGGCTACATTAGGGGAGTGTCGGCTAATATGCAAAGGAGTTCCTGCTACAAAAAGAGCCCGGGATAACTGACACCTCCCAAACCTCCCCCCCACCCTTAAAAGATGCCTACCTAAAATGGATAGGTGGGGGGATAGTGGGATTTTGCAATGCAGTTTTTAAAATAAAACACCAAGAAAAAGCACAAGGATCACAGCACAAACTATAACTAAAAATATAAAATGCTCTGAGCCTAGGAAAACATGAAATGGATGAGCATTGCAAGTGCTCCCCCCACCCCAGGTCTACTTAGGGTGGTAGTGGCTCTCCAGTGTAATGTCCCCCTTTGGCTATGGGTTCTCAGGTTAGAGTATTCACTCCGGCACCCGTTCTCAGGTCCATTCAGCAGAGACAAGCTGGCTCAAAACATCAGCCCTTTATTTGCAAGCAGACAACTTCAGCTGGCATACAAACACTTCAAAGTGGAACTGCACTCCATTGCAGCTCAAAAAAAGTTGCAAAGAAAATGCGGAATGGATTTTCTCCATTAAGGTTTCTGGGCCCAGATAGAGTACTCTGGGGCTGGAATGACAGCCCGCAGAGCAGAATTCCATTCCCAGAGTGCAGCTGCTACTCCCAGGGACTGTCATTCCACTCTGGTGACTGCCATTCCAGTCCCAGAGTAGTTTATCTGGGTCCAGAGACCTTAGAAGGAAAATCCATTCTGCATTTTCTTTGCAATTTTTTGTGTGCTTTAGCCCTGAGGAGCTTCCTGCTGGAGGAGAAACAGGCCAAGACAAGGCCCAGCCAGCTGGGAAGTTGGCAGCCCTGATCTCCCTTGGAAGGGTGAGGACAGGCACGGGAGGGGGCGGGGATTGGAGAAGAGAGCTGCAGGCCAGATTAAAGCCCTGGGCAGGCCTGTTCTGGCCAGCGGGCCTTAGGTTTGACACCCCTTCTATACACCATCCTATGCTCCTTGGAGGAAGAATGGGTTAAAAAAGAACTAGATCCATAGATGTGTGCATGACAGTTGATGCTGGGAAGGGATGAGCTCTTGTGTTTGTCTGGGAGTAGGCTTGTCAACCTCCAGATGGTGGCTGGAGATGTCCTGCTATTACAGCTGATTTCTAGTTCAATGGAGATCAGTTCACCTGAAGAAAATTTGGATGTTGGACTCTGTGGCATAATACCCCATTGAAGTCCCTCCTCTCCCTAAACCCCACCCTCCTCCCTAAACTCCCCCTAAACCTCACAACCCCCAAATTCTCCAGGTTTTTCCCAATAAAGAGCTGGCAGCCCGGCCTGGGAGGTAAGGCTCTGTCCCTCCTTCTTTCACTCCCTACCCTTCTGGTGCATCATTCAAACCATCTAGTATTTTAGCAGATATGAAAGTTAGGTGTATATAATGCAAATGCTCCAGTAATTTATGCATGCACTCCAAACAGTAATGAACTTGGCTGTCATCTTGCTGGAACTGGGGCCAATATTCTTTCTGGATTTTCTCGAAAGTGCTGAGCCCTGTCTGCAGTTCTTTGTCTTTGATGTCCACAGGGACCCCAAGACCCAGTTCTGTCTTTCTGTTGGATGTGAAAATGTTTTTTCTACCTCATGAGATGGCTGGCACTTCACAAATAATTTTTTTAAAGGCCCCCAAATTCCACCAAATGCTAATTCACTTTGAACTACAGATTCACAATGCTGTAAAATATTTATACTCACCCTCGTGTTGGCATTAAATTTTTCAGGAAGGTTAAGGTCATGAATCACAATAGGGCTTTTAATGAAATGAAATAGCTCTGCATGTTGAACTTTCATTTTAATTTGTCCTGTCCGAGGCTGAGAAATTTTATATGCCACATTGGCAAAGTCCTTACTGCATGCTGACAGCCCACCTTTTTATCTCATAAAGACACAGGAGGCTGAATTGAACCTTTGGTCTACCAAGTCCAGTCTTTTCTAATTGATCTGCCGCAGCCCTCCAAGGCCACAAGAAGAAGCCTTTCCTGGCCCTGGTTCTGTATAAGGCAGCTTAATGCATTTCAGCTTAATTATGAGAATTTCAGTGAGCAATCCAAGAAGGATGTGTGCTGGGGGTGGGAGGAGTCCTCATTACATTCCCCCAGTGTCCTTGGAGACTGCAAATATTAGAGATTTTTTAAAAAGTAGTATGGGGCTAACTTCTATGACTTCAAGATTCAAGAATCCCATAATAATCACATAAGATAACAACTAGGGTTGCCAAGTGGCACTTACCTCCTCCGCGGGGGACTCCTGGGTGGCTCCTGGTGCGCGTGCGCGCCGCATGCACGTCACTAGGAAGTGACGTTATGACGCCGGGCACGCTGGGGGCGGGCCCATGACCATACAAGGGAAAACCATAGAGTTTTCCCTTGTATGGCCGTGGCCCCGCCCCCAGCATGCCCGGCGTGCCCGCGTCACTTCCTTTTGCTTGCTAAAAATCGTATATACTTAGTTTTGGGCTGAGGGCAAGATCTGTAGAGTTTTATATTGCTCCACGGTCTTTTGGGGAGAGGGGACACAGGAAAGAGTTCTCTCCTTACTCTTTTTGGGTTCTGCTCGGAGCTCCACCAAAATTGGTGGAAGATCGTCTGAACAAAACCCTAAGAGTAAAGATTGAACAGTTACCTTCAGGAAGGAGTCTCTGGGAATTGCTACACTGCCAGGTACTCAGGTGTCTATATGAGGTGGCCCTTATGTTCCTTATAATTTCTGATGGGTCTGCTTTGTGAAGTTGATGTTGCCAGCCTGCTGTTCAAATTAATATCCATAGCAGTGCAGATAAATGGCATTTTTCTTTAATCTTCCCTCAGTACTCTGTCATATTTGTTTTATATCCACTTTGCTACCAAGCTGTTGGTTTCATCCAATGTTAATGTGATTTCAGGCATATTTTAAAATCAAATCCAGTGGGCATTAAAGGGAGCTTAGGGTGGGCCCTGTATATATGTTAAGAATATAGGGGGTATATTATTAATGTTTGTTTTATTAGCATTGAATAATCATGGGGTTGGAGCCTATACGCTGCAAGCAGAAGGGGTTCACCTTATCCTTCTTCCAGCAGCACCATCATGATCCTGGGGTTGGGAAAACTTTGTAGACAACATGCCATGGGTGGGGGGGGGACTGCAGTAGGGAGGGAGAATCAGGCCAAATTGCCCCCACCTTCCTTTTCTGCCAGAAAAAAGTCTGTTAGCACAACTGATTTCTTCACGTAAAACATTTGTAAGACAGATGACTGTTGTTACCAGGGCATGTAACTACAATGACATCAGCATAACATATTCTAGAACAACAATTACATCAGCATAACACATTGCTGGAGAAGACTCTTGAGATTCCTTTGGACTGCAAGGAGATCAAATCATTGAAACCTAAAGAAAATCAACCCTGACTGTTCCCTAGAAGGCCAGATACTGAAGCTGAAGCTCAAATACTTTGGCCACCAAATGAGAAGGGAGCACTCACTGGAGAAGACCCTGATGCTGGGAAAGATTGAAGGTCAAAGAAGACAGGGACAGCAAAGGGTGAGATGGTTAGACAGTGTCATAGATGCAACGAACATGAAATTGAGCAAACTTCAGAGGACGGTGAAAGACAGGAGGGCCTGGCAGGAGCTGGTCCATGGGGTTGCGAAGAGTCGGACTCAACTGTGTGTCTGAACAACAACAAAACAACACATTCTAGAACAACAGAATCAGAACATCCATTAACACAGTTGTATTCATTATGTTATATTCTTTCTTTCAACGACAGATACATTTTTATTCTACCACTCCATTTCCTATTTCTTGGTATAGGCATGATGTTCCCAGAGTACCCACTGCTGAAGCCCAGTAAAGGTACCTGAACTAGGGCTGCCAGACTCGCCCCCAGTGGAGGCAGGGGTCCCCTGCTGCCAGGCCCCGTCCCCCAGTGCTGATCAGCTGGCTCATCAGCTGACTGGTGAGGAGACTTACCAGAAGAAAGAGAATGACCCAGACCATGTTGCTGGCATTGTACAGGAAATGATATCATCAAGCGAGCGACTTCTGGGCAATGTTCTGGTATTTGGGAAAAAATTCTATGGCCGAACTGCTGAAGCCCAGTAAAGATACCTGAACTAGGGTTGCCAGACCCCCCCCCATTGGAGGCAGGGGTCCCCTGCTGCTAGGCCCTGTCCCCCAGCTGATCAGCTGGCTGGTGAGGAGACTTACCAGGAGAAAGAGAATGGCCTAGGCCACATTGCTGGTGTTGCACAGGACGTGATATCATCAAGCCAGTGACTTCCAGGCAATGCTCTGGTATTTGGGGAAAAAACTCTATGGTAGAAGCTGCTTTTACCATAGAAATTTCCCCCAAAATACCAGAGCGTCACCCATAAGTCACTTGCATGATGATGTCAGTTCCTATGTGACACAGGCAACATGGTCTGGGCCTTTCTCTTTCTCCTGTTAAGTCTCCACTGCACCCTGCACCAGTTGCCAAGAGGGATCTGGCCATCCTAACCTGAACATAGTGGCATGTGGTTAGGGTTGCCCAGCTTTGGAAATTCCTGGAAATTTAGGGATGATCACTGGGAAAGGTGGAGTTTATTTTATTTATTTGTTTGTTTGTTATACTTCTACCCTGCCCTCCCCGCAAACGGGCTCAGGGCGGCTCACAGTCAGGGGCACCATGTGCCCAAGCATATAAAAACATATAAAAGCAAAATAAAACAATCATGTTACAGTTAAAGTGCTCAGAATAATATTGTTTGGGAATGGGAGGGAACTCAGCTGGGATGTGATGTACTGTAGGATTTCCATTTCTCCTAGACTGTATGGTATACCATCCTCCAAATTGGGTTGCCAGCCCTGGGTTGGAAAATACCTGAAGACTTTGGGGGTGTATCCAGGAGAGGGCGGGGTTTGGAAAGGGGAGGGGCCTCAGCATGATACAATGCCATAGAGTCCACCCTTCAAAGCAGCCATTTTCTCCAGGGGAGCTGATCTCTGTCACTGGAGATCAGTTGTACAAGTGGGAGATCACCAGGCCCCACCTGGAGGCTGGTAACCCTTCCTCCAAAGCTGCCATTTCCTCTATGGAAATGGATATCTGTAATTCTGGGAGGACTCCAAAGCCCACCTTGAGGTTGGTGACCCTATCTGTAGGTATGTAATTGAGCTGGCAGAAAGTTACAATTTTAAGAGTATTTAACCAAAATGGATCTTTTCAAAAAAGTAAATGCAGAAATACAGCCCATCACCAAATGCAGGCAACTTAAACCTAATGATACAATTATGTTAAACTTCTCTGCTGTGATTGAAATTGCTGAACCAGCACTGATACTTGGAAGATTACTATATTACTCATTCATGAATATGGAGCATCTCGTTCAAATAGGTCAATTCTATTCCGCCTTCCCAGTCGGCGGGGACAGGGACTTTCCTTTTCTAAAATACTTTTTTGGAGGGGATATCTTGCTTTGGAATTCTTGGCTGATCAAGCACAACAGCTGTTATCTATGGATGACTAATCTATCACCCTAGTTGCCAACTAGAAGGAGTAGCTAATCCAAATTAACTCCAGAGATATGGCTTTTAAAAAGAAAATCTGGGAGCACTGTGTGTTTGTGGCTGCACATTGCTTTCGGTATCCACCTTCAAGGTCAAAGTGGTTGTTTTGTTGTCGGTTTTTGTTTTTTTAGATCTCATCAAAAACGTCCATCTAGTCCAGCAAACCATCTCCACTTGTTTTTTATTTTCTAATTTCAGTTTCAATATCCTGTCAGATGGAAATTGATAGGAATGGTAGCTATAGAAACACACATCTCTGTATCCTCAGGATCTGGTGATGGTTGGAGAGATCCTTTGAATACAAAGTGCCAGGTATGAGATAACATGGCTAATGGTTTATGAACTTTGTGTGTGTGTGTGTGATCCTACACACTTTCTATCTTAGACAAAATTACTATTCTATTGACATCTGGCTAAAGCAGGAAAGTGACCAGCACAAAGGTAAGCATGAAAGAGAAGTCATGTTATATAGGCTGAGGACTACCCAAGAAACTTGCTTGTTACAAGCAAAGAATATTATTTCATGAACTGGATGTGGAATGTAATACCTTTGATGGGCATGAAATTTGTAGATATTCAGTATACCTGTAAAGAAATAGTTAGCATGGACCTGCCATTAGGTGACTCTGTTTTTGATTTGTATTAGTCCCTGATTAAACAGCACTGGCTTGCCAACTCTGCCAATACATCTATAAATCAAAAAAACCTGACTAGACAGATAATATGCACAGCCTGTGGCGATGGTTGTAACAGGAGCAATTATTAAAACTTCCTCATGTTAGCTTCCATCTAAACAGTATCATGGTTTAAGACAGGGAAGGTGATGTAACAATTAGACACAAACCCATAATATGTAGTTGCTATTGGAGAACATGAGCTCACCCGTCTGTTTGCTTCCAGACTGCTTTTTATTTTCTGGGCATCTGCAAAACAAAATCCTACTTAGGGCTTTTTCCTCGTTCTCATTTTCCTGATTGTTAAGTTTCTGCTTCTTAGGGTTTTTCTCCTGTTCCACATGTGTTTTGCTCCTTCGAGTGGTCTTGACATAAACAGGTTTATTTCTAGTTTATTTCCCTATAGATTCAAAGTACAGGGAAGTAAACTGGAAATAAACCTGTTTTATGTTGAATCAACCACTAGAAGGAGCAAAATACATGTAGAACGGGGGGGGGGGCAGAAGAAACAGGAACTTAACAAGTAAAATGAGAAGGCGAAGCCCTTGCCATTGGCTGGTGAGATTCTTCTCACATGTTAGAAAACACCATGGAAACCCATTCTTGCACATCCATTCTACTAGCAATGGTACCATCCACACCATCCCAAAGAGCCTTCCCCTATTCACAGGGGCACTTCTGCTGGTAAAAGAACCTCATGTATTAGAGGAAGACTCCTTGCACTGTGGAAGTGCTGCTATTAGTGGAATGAATCCCTGGGATCCAGAGAAATACCTTTATTTTTTGCCCAACAAACATTTTTCTTATGGCAAAACATCCCTCTCTCATCTAGGTCCTCTCTTCTGGCCGAAGTTAGCTTATTTTATGTTATCAGAACATTCCAAGTTTTCCCACCACCTGCCCACAGTGTAACAAGGAAGTGAGGAAATGCAGCATGTCATGATATAAGACAAGTTCTACTAGATGCATGGGGGCCATTTTTGAAGGCAGATGTGCATTTATGGTCTAATCTGTCAGTGAGCCAACTAAGACATATTCTTCCTTAATGGGTTACCACACTGGGCAGAAGAGGGGGAGCTTATGGTGCTATTTTATGGAGTTGTATAACTACATCTGGCAATACTGTAAAATTTATGGACTTGGATAGTACCCAAAGATTCTGAAAACCCAGTCCCCTCTCAAGATACTGTGGAATTGTTTTTCTTAGTTTCCCCTTTCCATCACTGTACAATTATTCCCAGCATGCTTCCTTTTATGTAGCAGCTTGATAACATTGTGTTCTGGCTCAAGGGCTGCCATTAAGTAATAACAGCTGGAATTCTCTAGAATATCATTACCAGGCTGTTTTAAATGGGACAAATCAATGCTTGAAATACATGATGAAAGGGAGGGGTTTGGAGGAAGGTTCGAGAGCTTGGAATTGTGGGATACGTAAAGATACCTGACCTCTCCAGAAGCTCTGTTTTAACCCTACAGAATAACAGATTTGTCTGTGGAGGAACAATAAAACAAAATGGATTCTAAGGCCTTCATGATAATAGAAGACATCTTATAACCAATCCATTATGACATTGGATTGTTGTCCTCTGATTTGGGGATGGAGAATTTCCCATAGCAGCTAAGAAGACAGCCCACATACACAGAATGGATTGAAAGGGTATGGAAGTTCCCCTTCACACAGAGCAACAGTGATCTGATGAGAGGAAGAATTTTCAGTGGTAACCAAGAACAAATCTCTGCTTCCTCAGACACGACACTGACTGCACGTAACTATTTCTTTCATATATTTATATCCTACTTCAATCAATGGGACTCAAAGCAGCTTACAGCATTAAAACAGCTTAAAACAGAAATAAAAGTCAAATAGGACACAAAGCAAGCCATCACTCATTGTCTATCATACCGTCCGACTTCTGCTTAAGAGTCACCACAATGCCATTGGAAAAGTTGTTGCTACAGAGCTTCTGGAATTTTTGCAAGGTTTAGGCCTTCCTCATGTCATCAAGGAGAGCATTCCATAAAGCAAAATAAAAAAAGCTGCAGTGGCTCAAGTGGTTAAGACGCTGAACTGCAGGCTGTGGAAGGTCAGTAGTTCAGCAGTTCAAGACCCGAGTGTGCCACATGACGGAGTGAGCTCCCATCTCTAGTTCCAGCTCCTGCCAACCTAGCAGTTCGAAAACAAGAAATTGCAAGTAGATAAATAGGTACCACTTCGGTGGGAAGGTAACAGCTTTCCATGCGCCTTGGTGTTTAGTCATGCCGGCCACATGACCACGGAAACGTCTTCGGATAGCGCTGGCTCTTTGGCTTTGAAACGGAGATGAGCACCGCAACCCTAGAGTCGGATTCGACTGGCTTTCGAGCAAGGGAACCTTTACCTTTACCATGTCATCAAGGAGAGCATTCCATAAAACAGGAGTATCTTCCAAGAACATAAGAAGAGCCCTGCTGGATCAGACCAGTGGTCCATCTAGTCCAGCATCCTGTCTCACACAGTGCCCAACCAGTTCCTTTAGATGGCTAACAACCGGGCATAGAGATCTTCCCCTGATGTTGCCTCATGGCACTGGGATCCAGAGGTTTAGTGCCTCTGAAGCTGCAGCCACACATACTAAATAATCCACAATCAATCCACTTTCAGTGCACTTTCCAACAGGATTTTTACTGTGGCCTATTCTGCATCTAGCATTCGCTCTGTTGTTTTACCAAACCCACCCTGGAACAGAAAAAGATGCAGCTCAAAACCACATTCATATACCCCAGGCCAACGTCATACTGACTGCAGAGTCACCCCTGAATGGCCATAAAACGGCCATAAATCTATGCAGACAGTACCATAAAACTGAGAGATCAAAGGGAAAGAAATGGAGCATGCAGTGTGGAGGCTTCCATAAAATCTGACGATCAAAGCAAGTGAAAGTGGCATGCAATGTAGAGGGGAATTTCTGTTCTATATTCACGCGGATTTTCCCGGTGCGATCTCACCGGCACATCTGGGAAGCGTAGCGCTTCCGTGGCACAACCGAGGCTTCCCGCCGAAAACGCGCAGCAAAAAACTAGTACCTCGGAGGTACTGGTTTCCGGAAACCGCGGGGCAAGGGCGGGTGTCTGACTGCGTTTCCGTCGCCCGCCCATGTCCCCTTACGAAAAAAGTTGCCCGCCCATGTCCCCTTGCGAAAAAGGTCCCCCCCCCCAAGTCTCCGTGGATGCGCACACACACCCAACGGAGCATGCGCATTTGTCGTGTACACAAAAAAAGAAAACCAGTTTGCCGCACCGCACGCTTCTTCGTTGCGCGCAGGCGTGTCCTGTGATCGGCACCTCTCCCTACCCACGGAACCTCCACAGTACCTCCACAGGACTTCCACAGGAGGTCTGATAGCTTAACCACGCGTTAGCTTGCCCCGGGGCAAACAGCCACGCTTCCCCCCCCCCTAGTTTCCTGCCCGTGTGACCGGAGCCAGAGAGGCACAAGAATAATGGTCATATATCCCAACAATACTGAACTGTTACTGTTTGTAAGAAGTTATTGCCTTGGATTATTCTGTTTAAAATATTTATACCCTGCCTCCTACCATCTTCCTCTTGAGGTGACTTCCAGAAACTTATTAAAATGACAATAAGAATAAAGGCAACCATAATTAATTGAAACTTAGAGTAGACCAGATAAACTCAGCAACAAAATCTAAGTGCTCGTGATCAAATCAAGATAATTTTTTAGATATTCAAGGTAAAAAAATCAAATCAAAATTAAAAACAAATAGCAAAGCTAAAAGAAAATCCCATACACACACAGCAGCTCAGGTTCTTTATTTATTTAGGTATTTGTAATTTTGCTTTTCTCCCCAGTGGTGACCCCAAAGCACTTTACAACATAATTCCTCCCCTCCTCCATTTTATCTTCACAAGAACAACTCCATGAGGTAGGTTAGGTTCGGAATGAGTGTCTGGCACTCAATGTTACCTAGTAAGTTTCTATGGCCAAGTGGAGACTTGAACCTCGGCATCCCAGATTCTGGTCTGACTCTACCACACCAACCAAGTAACCAATTTCTGATGGTCAGAGAACCCATAATGTAGCCAACCATCTGCCAGACAGGTTGACTGTTTTTTAAAACGAATGTGATTCTGTTTGGTTTTTCGTTAGTTATCATCCTCAGCTTATTCGTACTGAGATTGCTATAAATAACTTACATTGAAAAGTCTCTTTCTATGGTTAATGGGATTTCCCTGCTCCCTCATTTCTTGACATTTCTTAACTTTTCTTGACATCTGTTTGTCACAGAAATGCAGATGTTCTTTGACACTGTTATCTTCTAGAAATACTGTAATGTGGTGTCCGTCATTAGAGCTGGCTCCAAAAACAGCTCTATGATTTTACTCCAAATATGTGAAACAAATGTCAAAATGTGACAAGCTATTACAGAAGTAATTCAGGGCTTTCTTACACCTGTGACAGAAACAAGTAGAGAAAGGTCTGCATTCAACAAGAATGAAGTGGTACTGAGAGGCAGTGTACAGGAATTGAGGGTGTGGAAGGTCCCTCCCCCTCCCATCAAATGACCAACTAGACTACAGTAAACAAGAGCTTTGTCTTTATTGTTGTGTCTAAGGATGTGTCTAATTTAGTTCATCTTTCCTATCTTCTTTAGACAGGAAATTAATGCTAGAATCCATCTCTCTTGACATGCTAGCTTTCTGTAGGCAGGGAACTCAAGATGCAGGGGAGCATTCCATCAAACTAAAACTTGCAGCTTAAAGTCGTATGATCCAGGAAAGGCTATACCTTTATAGAGGTTTCCCGTGCTTGAAAGCCAGTCGAGTCAGACTCTAGGGTTGCGGTGCTCATCTCTGTTTCAAAGCCAAAGAGCCAGCGCTGTCCGAAGACGTTTCTGTGGTCATGTGGCCGGCATGACTAAACACCAAGGCGCACGGAACACTGTTACCTTCCCACCGAAGTGGTACCTATTTATCTACTTGCAATTTCTTGCTTTTGAACTGCTAGGTTGGCAGGAGCTGGAACTAGAGACGGGAGCTCACTCCGTCATGCGGCACCTGGGTCTTGAACTGCTGAACTACCGACCTTCCACAGCCTGCAGTTCAGCGTCTTAACCACTTGAGCCACCGCAGCTCCTTTATAGCTTAGTTCTAATTAATTAATTAATTATCGTATGGCAGTGTGTGTAGTATAGTCAGGAGATCATAAGATTGTCTGGCAGCCAGAAGTTCCAGCTCTTTTAGCATTATGCACCACTAGGTGGTGAGCTAGACTTGTTTATAAGGCAAGAGATATTGTAGAGGTGGGTTGCCATTGCCTGCTTCTGTGTCACAGCCCTGGTATTCCTTGGATCCAAATACTAGCCAGGGCCAACCCTACTTAGCTTCCAAGATCTGACATGATTGGGCTAGCCTAGGCTATCCAGGTCAGGACAGCTTACTTCTGAAGGTCACAGAAGCTGTGCCTTGTACCACATCTGGCAAGATCATCTTGAACTTTCCAATAATAACTAACACATTGTAGCAACAGCAGGCACTATTTGAGACACCTCTATGCTCACCAGAAAACTGTTAGGAAGCTCTGAGACACTAAAAAAAAGAAATACTCCCCCTTCCTTGCCACTTCTTGTCTTTCGGGCGCAGCAACTGACTATGCCTCAAAGCTGTGTGTATCTAAATGTTTCACCATGCTGTGAAATAGCTGTAAAGATGCCATAAAGTATATTACTGAACAAAATACAGTAAAGCACAGTAACAACAACCATGACACTAAATGAAGTTAATGATGATGATGATGATGATGATACAGATGTAGTACAGTGGTTTTCAAAATGTGCTTCATAGGAAACCTGGGTGGGTGGTTCCTGCAGCTTATAAAGAATTCCTTAGGAAAAAAAGATAAATAATCTGAATGTCACCCATGAGATAACAGAAAATAGGGAGGAAAGGACCAGTCCTGAGTAAATATGAGCATGTTTAAATCCTGTCAGGAACCAGGTGGTCTTGGTGGTTTACTGCCATGACTAGACTGTAATGCTGAGCAGGCCACAGGGGAAAGCGGACTGCTGACATTTAGGGTGGGTCATCTCAGCTCCTGCACAGGGATTCTATCTCAGAGCCTAAAGCCTGGAGTGAGGTGAACAGCCAGCTGGAGCACTCCACAGCTGCAAACTGCCTTCCTGGGTGCACCTGCCCCTTCTAAGGTAACATCTTCAGACTGAAGAAGTGAGCAGTGACTCACGAAAGCTCACCCCCACCACAAATTTTGTTAGTCTTTAAGGTACTACGGGGATCTTTTCTACTGCTACAGACAGACTAACATGGCTCCCCATCTTCGTCTGCCCCTTCTAAAGTAACTGGCTCACCAGGCAAGAGCCTCCCAGGATGCTTGACAGTTGTCCCAACTGACCAGATACCTCATGCCTCATCCTGGGGAACCGGCCAGGCAATGAACCAGTTGTGGTGAAAATAACTGTGTTCCTGATGATCTGTAGGTGTTCCTATCCCTCTTGTGGCCAGTACTCCTCAGGACTCTCAGTAGGACAAACTGTACACGGATTTCAGCATGTTAGTGGGCCAACAACACGGTGATTGGCTTTTCCATCTGTTCTGTGGGGAGAGCCTCTTTGGGACAAGGAGTCCACCAGCTGACACCTCGGTTAGTGCAAACTAATGAACACACACACACACATGAACACCCTCGAAGCTGCCTTATATCGAGTCAGACTGTTGGTCTAGTGTGGTCAGTATTGTCTACTTTAACTACCAGTGAGTTTCAAGCAGAGGTCTTCCATGTTATCTCCTACTTAAGTATTTTTTCTGGAGATGCTAATAATCGATCCCGGGATCTTCTGAATGCAAAGCAGATGTTCTACCACTGAGCCATGACTATTCCCCCAACATGTGATATAATGGCATACTTGTTACAGCTGTTAGTTTGATGTAGTGGTTTGGTGTAGTGGTTAAGTGTGAGGACTCTAATCTGGGAGAAACAGGTTTGATTCCCCACTCCTCCACTTGTACCTGCTGTTGTGACCTTGGGTCAGTCACAAGCTCTGGCACAGCTGTTCCTGAAAGAGCCCTTTGTGTCAGAGTTCTCTCAGCTCCACCCACCTCACAGGGTGTCTGTTGTGGGGAGGGGAAGGGAAAGGAGTTTGTAAGCTGCTCTGAGACTCCAAGTGAAGGGTGGGGTATAAATCCAATCTCTTCTTCTCTTTCTCTTCTGTTACCAGATGCCATCCAAATAATTATTTCTAATGTTTACTAATATTGTCATGATTTATCTCCCAACTCCAAACTACAAGTTTAATATAACAGACATTCTGTTACCATCTGCACACAAAATCACAAGAAACCCCACTATTCATCCTGTTTGACCTGTTAGAAGTGTATCTTCTCATTTTTCTCTTTCAGGAAAATGCGCTTGACGCTTGCTGTCGCTACTTGTGTACCTCTATTTTCCCTCCATTGTTATGACAGAAGCTTGTCTAGCATACAGGATAAAGCTTCAACTCCCACCCCCCATTTATAAAAGGTAAATTGGCTAATGGTAAATGAAGGCCCTTATGTCGGGGAACGGGGCGGGGGGATGCAGTCTGCACGTCCAAACAGATGTACGCTGCTTTTATGCTGTGCAGAATGAACATCTTCTCAGAGTGTTATTGCTAAACTGAAAAGATCCTTTCACATGCCGAGAGTAAACAATCCAATTCAGAAACACCTACTGAGCCGACAGGAGTGAGAAATGCTGCTGGCAGGCAGAGATCAGAGCTACAAAAGAAATTATGCAGTCTAGCTGTTGTTATTGGGGGTTTTCCCCCCACCTCCTTTTTTATGAGAGAGTTAAATGCCCTTCACTCTTGCCAGACTTGTGAAATTTGTCTGAAATAACGGTTAACCATTTGGCAAGGATGCGAGTCTCACAAGGATTCGGAAAGGGTAGCCACAGTAGTCTCTTGCAGCAACAGCTTCAAGCATCTCATGGCACCTTCATTATATTTGTTGTGGTGTGAGATTTCAGTGAGAGCCCTTCTTCACCAGGTGCACCAAGTGGATAGAGATATGACATAAATATGGGGCCATAACAGGTAAGAACTGTTTTTGAAAAACAATTGCACAAGGTACTCCTATGTGTATTTGTTACTTAGAAATATAGAAACATGGAGCTGGAAGTGACCTCAAGGGTCATCTAGTCCAACCTCCTGCACAATGCAGGGAATTCACAACTCCCCTCCCCGATCTTCCAGTGACCCCTGCTTTATGCCCAGAGGAAGACAAGAAACCTCCAGGATCCCTGAGCTAATTTGACCTCAAGGAAAATTCCTTCCTATCCCCAAAGTGGTGATCAGCAAGTACTGGGGGGCGAACTTTTTCTCATGCACAGACAGCCCTCCAATCTCAAAAAACTCCTCAACCACAATAATACAACATCTAATTTCAACATGGACACTGGTAGAAGAGCTTGCAGTAAACGCAGATGCCAACTTTGCTGCCACATACACCCAGACAACTCAATCACTGGACCTAACAACATCAACTACACCATCTCAGGCTCATTCACTTGCACATCTTCCAACATTGTATATGCCAACAATGTCCTTCAGTTCTCTACATCGGACAAACAAGCGAAACCCTACACCAACGGATAAGTGGGCACAAAACTGACATCAAGAATCACAAGACAGAAAAACTTGTAGGAGAACACTTCGACCTTCCAGGACACTCAGTGAGGGGCCTCAAAGTACCTCTTTTATTGCAAAGGAATTTCAGAAACAGATGGGAATGGGAGAGTGCTGAATTACAAATTATTACAACACTCAGAATAATGGAACCCCCCGAGGACTGAAGAAGAAGAAGAGATTGGATTTATACCTCGCCCTTCACTTGGAGTCTCAGAGCGGCTTACAAACTCCTTTCCCTTCCCCTCCACACAACAGAC
>NW_015176519.1:156691-186953 GCF_001447785.1 Gekko japonicus | reverse complement strand
CTCTGAAAGAATTTATGACTGACCCAAGGTCACACCAGCAGCTGCATGAGGAGGAGTGGGGAATCAAACCCAGTTCTCCTAGATTAGAGCCTGTGCTCCTAACCACTACACTAAACTAGCTACACCTAACCACTACACCAGAGATATCAGCTTCTTATCTCACTACACATGCTAAGTCATTCAGTTCTCACTTATACCCAGAAATCAAATTTTGTTGGTTTTAAAGGTGCCACTAGATTCAAACTTAGTTCCCACATCTGTTCTTAACTCCTTTATTATCTGTATACCAACTTATGCTATTTACATGTCTTGTTGTTCAGTCGCACAGTCGAGTCCGACTCTTTGCGACCCCATGGACCGCATCACGCCAGGCCCGCCTTTCTTCCGTTGTGCTCCGGAGTTTGCTTAATTTCATGCTCGTTGCCTCGATAACACTGTCTAACCATCTCATCCTTTGCTATCCCCTTCTTCTTTGACCATCAGTCTTTCCCAGCATCAGGGTCTTCTCCAGTGAGTGTGTCACGTAACAGGCCTGTTGGCTTGTAAGTGTTTGCATTGATAAGGCAGCAGTAAGTTGTAGCAGAACCACATGCATGAAAAAGGGTGACTTTTGACAGCAAACACCTGTTGCCTATAATCAGTTGTAACATTCCATACAGCTGTGAACTGTCAGTTTGTGATCTAGAGTCACCACGTGCTGGGTAGCAATTACCTCTAATTGTTTGACACCTGAGCTACTATTTATGGGGAATAGCTCAGATTAAGCTAACCAGCCAGGGAGATTAGAGAAAGGCCAAAGGCTGCATCAGATATCGGTGCATCAGCTCAAGTTACATTGGGAGAAGGCTGGGATTTGTGTAAGAGGACTCCACCACCCTTTCAAGCAGGTGCATGGTAGCCTGGGACTAGAACTATACCTGAGAAAGGAGGAGAAACTGTTCCTGGCAAGAACCCAAGCCTATTAGTGTTGCTGTGAGGTCTGAGCTCAAGGTTATGTATGTATGTAGCTAGTAAGATAAGGTTTTTTTTGTTTTATTTGTGCTCTGTATATTTGTTCTTCCCCCTACTTGAACTTTTGGTTATATTCTCCTTTTAATAAATATATATATATATTGGATAGAGTCTTTAGCCCATCAGTCACGCCTTTGAAGGTATTCGGCTACTAAGAACAAAAAGCAATCAAACTGTTTTATACACCTTTATTACTGTGCTGGTTAAACTGACCCCCAAGAGAGTGATGTATAGCCTGTGTCTCTAAGACAGCCAGGATAAAAGGTGCAGGCAGAGAGGCCCTATTTTGAGGGTAGGGGTGACAGAGTGCTCCCTTCTCATTTGGTGGCCCAAATATTTGAGCTTCAGTATCTGGCCTTCCAGGGAACAGTCAGGGTTGATTTCTTTTAGGATTGACTGATTTGATCTCCTTGCAGTCTAGGGGACTCTCAATAGTCTTCTCCAGCACCATAATTCAAAAGAATCTATTCTTCGGAGCTCAGCCTTCCTTATAGTCCAACTCTCACAGCCATACAGTACTACTGGGAATACCATTGCTTTGACCATTTACATGTCTTACCTAATGTATTATTCCAATTTTAGCACTCTTTATTGCTCTATTGACTCTAATTAGCTCTTTCTGGCAACTAACCCCCCCACCTATATGTAATATTTGAGGAAATCTGTTTTAATGAATCTGAAGAAGTGTACATAGCGAGTCTCTCAGTTCTCACTTGTACCCAGAATTGAACTTTATTTGCCTTGTAGGTGCTACTGAATTCAAACATCGTTCCCACATCTGTTTGCTAACTCTTGTATTTATATGCTAATTTACTGCCATTCACAGTTTAATGAGGTGGTTAAGTGTGTGGACTGTAATCTGGGAGAACTGGGTTTGATTCCCCACTCCTCCACTTGCAGCTGCTGGATGACCTTGGGCAAGCCATAGTTCAGTCAGAGCTGTTCTCTCAAGGGCAGTTCTGGAAAGAGCTCTCTCAGACCCACCTGCTTCACAAGGTGTCTGTTGTGGGGAGGGGAAGGGAAAGGAGTTTGTAAGCCGCTCTGAGATTCCGAGTGAAGGGCGGGATATAAATCCAATCTCCTCCTCCTCCTCTTCTTCCTCCTCCTCCCATCCAATCTCAGCTATAATTGCCTTGTACTTATGCATCTTGACTCTAAATGGCCCTTCCTGACAACAACCCCCCCATAAGTAATGGTTGAGGAGGTTCTGTTCCACTGTATCTGAGGAAGGGTGCTTGCACACAAAAGTTTGTATATATCGTGAATAAAACTTTGTTGGTCTTAAAGGTGCCACTGGACTCAAACTTTGTCCTGCTGCTTCAGACCAACAAGACTACCCTACCTGAATCTACTCCTATTGTTACAACAGTATATCAATATAATGATATTCTAGCGCTGATTTTAAAAAAAAATGCAAAAGCCCTATGGGCCCAGGGGAGGGGGGCTACTTCCGGGGGATTTGGGCAGGGAAACTGTGGGGAAGACCTGTTGCTGCTGTTCTTTATCTACAGATGCACCAGCAATGGGGAAACGACAAACTCCCATTCCTGTGTGGAAGACAACTTAGAGCCAGTGGTTAGGAGTGCAGACTCTAATCTGGGAGAACCGGGTTTGATTCCCCACTTCTCCACATGCAGCTGCTGGTGTGATCTTTGGTCAGTCACAAGTTCTTTCAGAGCTGTTCTCTCACAAGCAGTTCTTGAAAGAGCTCTCTCAGCTCCACCTACCTCACAGGATATTTGTTGTGGGGAGGAGAAGGGAAAGGAGATTGTAAGTCACTCTGAGACTTCTTTGGGTAGTGAAGGGTGGAGTATAAATCCAGTCTCTTCTTCTTCTTAGTTTCTTCATTGATTGTGCACTCAGATATATCCATCTCTGCATGGAAGGTTTGTGTGAACTGGGCTGTATATTCAAGGTCCTTGCAGCCATTTCTGGTTATTGTTCCTCTCTGTGACGCGTAGAGCTAAGAAATATGCTTCAGAGACACATGGGAGCAGTGCTCTTGACTGCAGTAACAGGGGCTGCTCAAAGTGGTGTTAGGATGGCAGCTGACAGGGGAAAGTAAGTTTTGAAGGTTTTTAGACATTTTAGAAGGCTGAGGGAGGGTGATAGTTGGAAGGTTAGGCTGACAGGAATGAAAAGTAAAGATCTGAGGGAATATGAGATTTCTGGTTGCATTTCCTTATTGAGGCAACAAAGTGTTCTGAAGTGTTACAGTATACCAGCAGGATTCTGCTTGGCCTGTAGTGGCAGGAGATTGTTGTGGTAAAGAGATATACACCTGCATGGGAGAGTTGTTTCCTTGAAGCATGAACAAAGTAAAACTTAACAAAACGCATCTCCCAATTCATTGTTAATACTTACCTCAGCTTGTGTGTGTGTGCTTTTAAAATAAAATTTATGCTTGTTCACTTTACACAGAAATCCTCTTATGCCTGTGTACTCCAGTGATTGTTCCAGGCTTGGATGGGTTTACATTCAGGCCCACATCATAGCCCCCTTGAACCCAGTGTTGGCCATTGCATAAACAGTAGGCAGGAAGCCTGTCAGGTGATGCTGTCCCAGCACATAGACACACAGAGTTCCCCAAACCCATAGGGATTCATAAGCACAGTCCAGGTGTGTCAGCAACCACAAACATACATACATATATTTATCAGAAATAACGCATAGGCCAACACCAGTTTATGTTCTTCTTTTTAATTTCCTGCTAGGAACTCTGATCCGATGGGGTAGGCAGGAAATAGTAGTTGTGAGTTGACAGGAGGAAGAAAATCCAGAGTGTGGGTGGTGGCTCCTCCACCAGGATATCTTTCACACCCATTTTTGGTGTTCGCTGACTATGTAGTATCTTGTTGTCTTAAAAACATAAACAGAAATCTTGTTGGAAATGCGTGACCATCTAATAACAGTCTCCTGTTTTGAACAGGTTTGAATATCTCTAATTGCGCATTTTAGAGAGATCCAGTAGAGAGCTTCATTTTAAGGAAAGATTGGGGAGGTTGGGATGCATGGCCAGCCGGTCAGCATCAAAAGCAGCCGAAGCTCTGTCTCTTTCTCTAGCAGCAGCATGGTTGCTGGTGGAAGGAGGCTGGTTTTTCCCCTCTTAAAGCAAGGCAGCAGCTATCCGCCTTGTTCAGCTAAGCATAGCTTTAAACAGCTTAACAGTTTAGCAGAGCTCAGCATACCAGCAGAAAGCAAGGCAAGGCTTCTGCCCTCTGCTTTGTTCAGCTCTCTCTCTCTCTCTCTCTCAAAGCATGGCAAGGCAATGCAAGGCAAGGCTGAAAGCGTGCTTTTCGTTATATATATAGTAAAAACCAAGAGGGAGGCGCTTGCCTGCTGTAATCTCACCTGACCTTCCAGATCCATCCCATAACTTCTCCCTATTGGCTGCATGTAGCAAGGGGGCTGGTTACTGTGGGTGTGACGACATTTGAAACTTTATTGCTATCTCTTGGAATTCCCTTTTGGCCATGTGGTGAATCTCACCTGGAGGACATCTCTTTGTTGTGCTGATGACCCTTGGCTTTTTCCACAGGAAACGGATTCAAATGCAGATCAGGTTTCTGCAGAGCGTGCCACCCTCTCTCTCAGTAATGGAGAATATGCAACTCAAGAGTTGTTGTTTTCTGCTAACAAAGGCCCACCATGTTCTTGTTCCCATGATCCTTTGCTAGCTGTGTGTGTGTGCAAAGCTCCATTTGCATAAACAGTAGGCAGGAAGCCTGTCAGGTGATGCTGTCCCAGCACATAGACACACAGAGTTCCCCAAACCCATAGGGATTCATAAGCACAGTCCAGGTGTGTCAGCAACCACAAACATACATACATATATTTATCAGAAATAACGCATAGGCCAACACCAGTTTATGTTCTTCTTTTTAATTTCCTGCTAGGAACTCTGATCCGATGGGGTAGGCAGGAAATAGTAGTTGTGAGTTGACAGGAGGAAGAAAATCCAGAGTGTGGGTGGTGGCTCCTCCACCAGGATATCTTTCACACCCATTTTTGGTGTTCACTGACTATGTTGTATCTTGTTGCCTTAAAAACATAAACAGAAATCTTGTTTGAAATGTGTGACCATCTAATACAGTCTCCTGTTTTGAACTATGACCACAAGAAGCCCACAATCTGAGCATAAGGGCAATATGCTTCCCTCCCACAAAATATATCAAGAGGAATACCCAGAAGTCCCATTTACACATCATGACTGATAAAGAGACCTGCCCTCCCTGAATTTCTTTAACCCCCTTTGAAAGCTATCAGAATTAGTGGCCAGTGCCATGACCTTCACAACAATTCCAGTTTTCAGAGTGAGGATGACAGGCAGAATAATACCACTATGTATTATATACCCATTAGCTGCTTTACTTAGAAAAAACATTTTGTTAAAGATCAGGTTCTTCAACAGAATTGACTATGTTCCTTTTTTTTTTAATGAGTTTTGGACAGAACACTATGCATGCTTCTTTCAGGCAGAATAATACCACTATGTATTATACACCCATTAGCTGCTTTACTTAGAAAAAATGTTTTGTTAAACATCAGGTTCTTCAATAGAATTGACTATGTTCCAGTTTTTTTTTTTTTAAATGAATTTTGGACAGAACACTATGCATGCTTCTTTTTGTGTGATGTTTTACCAGTTTGCAGGAACACACATCGGTAAGACACTACAGAACAAAGAATCATGATGCAGTTATGCATATGAACACATGAAGGTTGCTCATTTGTTTTTTATTTACGCCCATCAATAATGTGTGGATGTAGGGGAAATGATGTGGAGGAACTTGAAGCTGCAGCAAACTGCATGGATTCCAGTTCAGGAATTAAATTTTAGGACTCTCCTAGTTAAAACGGAACTAGAATTGAGAAGCGGAATGAAGTGCAGAGTGAAATTCTGGAAGAACAGATGGATGTATCAGGAAGGCTCTATTAAGCCCTGTGTGAGACCAATCTGTTCATTGCTTTGGGTTTCATCATGGATTATTCCCACATGGGATGCTGCATAGTCTTCATTCCTTTAAGGCTGGGTATATTAACTCATATATGACAGTATTATACAATATAAAGCACTACTTCAGTGCTACAGCTCTTATCGACCATTTAGTTCCAGTGCAATAGAATATTAAAAGAAGTAGCATCTACTTTCTTGGACTTCCATAACTGTGATTAAACATTTATTTGTAATTTATTTAGATACATAGTATTTCTTAAAGAAGCAGAAGAATGTAGCTTTATGCTTGTTCTGGAATCAAAAGAGAATTTGTTAGATCTAGTGTAAGAGTGTATATGTGTGTCTTGAATAGACTTGATTTTGTTTTGTTTTAATTGTCTAGTGCTGCTCTAAAGAAATATAGCAAAACACTTCAGCTTCTACTTTTTATACACATGAATCTGTCATTGTATTCTCTCAGCTGAGGGGAAAGCTGCCGTCGGTTTAACAGGAAAGAAATTCAAGAATTATTGGCCTGCTTTTAGTTGTTGCTATTGCAATGTCAGGATCGAGCAGAGAAACGAAACAGTTTAATAAAAGGAGACGGGAGTGCAAAATTTGCTACTAAATTTTGCTCAGCAAATGTATTTGTGAATCTCAGGATCTGTCTTCCTTCAAATTCCTTTTGAGGTTGCATTTGTTATGGATTTTTTTTTGCTGCATTGCTATGCAAAAAGTATTCCCAATTATTGAAGGACTTGTCAAACCTCAAGACCTTTCTGAGATCCACAAAAATATTTTGTGATCCTTCAAATAACACCAGGTAGTAACAATGTTTTAGTACTGGCAGCACCCACAAAGAGCAGTGCGTGTACTGTCCTTCAGCATTCGATCAATGAAAATGGTGACTTTAGTTTTATGGGGCTATTTGAGGGAGTGATTCACAGTGTGGCAACAGCCAAGGTGCTTCTGCGTTGCTATGACAAAATCTGAACAGAAGGCTATTTAAAAAAATTACAAGGTATAGTGTGTGCAAATCACAAATAGATATACAGAAAAATAGATTTGTATACAGAATCATACAACACTCCAGGTATGGCCTGACCAGCACAGTGTACAGCGGGACTATGACATCTTGCAATCTGGATGTTATGCCTCTGTTGATATGACACAACAATTCACATTTTCAGGGTTATTTGCAGAAAGATAGTAAAAAAGAGTCATATTTCAGTCACATGCAGAGTCATGGATTCAGAGACAAAGAAGTAGAATATTTGGTTTTTATACCCCACTTTTCTCTACGCTAAGGAGTCTCCAAGTGGCTTACAATCACCTTTCCTTCCTCTCCCTATAATAGTCACCTTGTGCAGTCGGTGGGACTGAGAGAGTTCTGAAAGAACTGTGGCTGGCCCAAGGACACCCAACAGGCTTCATGTGTGGATGAGTTGGGAATTAAACCCAGTTCTACATATTAGAATTTGCTCTTCTTAACCACTATACCACACTGGCTCTCAGAGTCTGCTTATGAGTAATAAATTTAGTTTTTGCTGTTGACAGGATGCCAGTACAGGCTTCTTCATTGTAGTAATCAATACTGTGGGGGAGATCTCATCTACAAAGAACTATGACACTATCATTATAGCACCATCTCGTTCGACATGTGGTTTGTGTGCCTGAGGTCGTCCTCGTATTATTGATCATTGTTATATGGAGCTTTATTAATAAAAGCTGGCGCCAAAGCGGGTCTTAGGCCATCATGCAACAACTCATCCAGCAAGCACATGCTTTAAATTTTTTTTGTCTATTTGACTTTAATCATTCCAGAGGATCTGGGTAGCCCTCTGTTATAGCAACATTACACAGGAATCAAGTAGCTCCTTGAAGGCTTGCCCAATTTCTGACAGTAGAAGCTTTTGTGACTCAGAACTCACTCCCTCAGATGCATGAAGTGTACATCCATGGGGCCTGATTTTACATACAGCATGGAGGGGTGTTACAAATGGAGATGCCAACCTCCAGGTGGGACCTGGGGTTCCCCCAGAATTCAAGCTCATCTCCAGACTACAGGGATCGGTTCCCCTGGAGAAAATGGATGCTTTGAAGGGTGGAATCTGTGGCACTGTACCCCACTGAGGTCCCTGCCCTCCCCAGTCCCCATCACCAAATCTCCAGAAGTTTCCCAGCCTGGATCTGGTAACCAGTGGGGACTTGGCAACCCAGGCAAAGAGTGCCAGATTAGAAGAAGATTCAATTGAAGTAGTAATTAATCAGTTTTTCTGTTAGTTGACACCCATATTAAAAATAATATATTCTGTAAAAACATTTCATAGAAGTTTATAAGGTTCGATTCTGTTATGTTCAGTGCACTTGGTACCACCAGTATACTTTAATCATAACCCTTCATGTTGTTAAATAGTAAAATCTTCATTAGAAAAGGAAAGGTTAGTTCTATATAAATGAGGGGGGGACACTTATATTTGCCATGGCACATATCCTTGCATATTGTTTAAGGCACATGAAATTCCTGTTGAGCCAACTTGGTGTAGTGGTTAAGAGTGGCAGACTCCAATCTGGAGAACCGGGTTTGGTTCACATGAAGAAAGCTGGGTGACCTTGGGTCAACCACAGTTCTCTCAGAGCTGTTCACTCAAGAGCAGTTCTCTCAGAGCTCTCAGCCCCACCTACCTCATGGGGGGTGGGGGTGGGGAGAGGAAGTTGTTTGTAAGCCACTATGGGTGCAGTCACATGCGCCAGATAGAAGAAGAAGAAGAGATTGAATTTACACCCCGCCCTTCACTTGGAGTCTAAGAGCGGCTTACAAACTCCTTTCCCTTCCCCTCCCCACAACAGACACCCTGTGAGGTGGGTGGGGCTGAGAGAACTTTGTCACGCCTTTGAAGGTATTCGGCTACTAAGAACAAAAAGCAATCAAACTGTTTTATACACCTTTATTACTGTGCTGGTTAAACTGACCCCCAAGAGAGTGATGTATAGCCTGTGTCTCTAAGACAGCCAGGATAAAAGGTGCAGGCAGAGAGGCCCTATTTTGAGGGTGGGGGTTGTGACAGAGTGCTCCCTTCTCATTTGGTGGCCAAAATATTTGAGCTTCAGTATCTGGCCTTCCAGGGAACAGTCAGGGTTGATTTCTTTTAGGATTGACTGATTTGATCTCCTTGCAGTCCGAGGGACTCTCAAGAGTCTTCTCCAGCACCATAGTTCAAAAGAATCTATTCTTCGGCGCTCAGCCTTCCTTATAGTCCAACTCTCGCAGCCATGCATGACTACTGGGAATACCATTGCTTTGACCATGGCTTAGTTTTCACCAATTTTCTTTATTTTTGCTGATAATACTACAGTCCAAATTGACTTCCTAGACTAGTTACGCTTGCAGAATTCCAAATAAAGGTCACTATCCTTGCTAAATGAGCGAGAACAGTGAAATATTAAGAAAACTGGCCGCCCCCCACTAATGAAAATTTAAAATGTCAGTGAAGTGTATCCTTCCTGAAGAAAATGAAAAGGCCAGTTTCAGAGTCTTCCCACTTTCCACCTTATAGTGAAACATACCCTGGTCTATGGAAGAAGAGGCAAGCACACCCAATTCAGTTTTACATTAGCCTTCATTCTACTCAGCACCACACCAATACAATGTTGATATTCAATTAAATTCAATTTATTACGGGTCTATATGACTGAAGTCTTGACCAAAAGAGAATGCAAAAGGGGTAAAATAGGTACATAAAATTGACATAAAATATGACAAAGTACATAGTCACAATCAGTAAACATATAAAACCCAGGCGTAGCCCAGAGAATAAAAAAGACCTAACTACACTTGGGGAAGAGCCAACTAACTAAAATCCTCCGAAGATGGAAAGTCAGTGTAGGTGTTTGCAAAGATGATAAAGTTTTCAATGTATCTTGAGAGCAGCAACCTTAGCCAGGAACCGTGCCACGTTAGCTGTTATCAGTCCATTGGCATTTGATTCAGATAACAATACTGACAGCACCCAAGGTTGCGAGGGAAGATTCATCTTCGTAAGAATAGGAATGATATATATCCCTCAGTTTCAATTTCGCCAGAGTTGCACAGACAGAGGCGATCTGAGTAAGGTAAGCCTCCAAATCTGCCCAGCGTAACCATCGTTGGAAATGCATTTAAGCGGGCCAGCATAAAGGCGCGGCGGTGGGATGGAGTTGGTAGCGATGAATGAAAGTCAGGAAATCTCTCTGGACAATGTTGATATAAGCCATGCCCTCAGGCAGAAAACAAGAGGGGTCTGAGCATAGCCTGTTAGGATCCCAATACAGAGGAAATTAAGAACATAACCATTCCTGTGTTGGATCAGACCCATTGTTCACCTAGTCCACCATCCTGTTTCCAATTCTGACCCAACATCTGCTTAGACAGGTAAGCCCATAAAGCAGGGGATGAATGAAACTGCTTTCTCCATTTCCTCTGCCCCCAGGCAACTGGTATTCAAAGGCATGCTGCTTCCAATCATGGATGTTCTATTTAGCTCTCCTGGCAAATAGGGCCAATCTCCATACATTTCTTTAATCCTCTTTATAGCTACATAAGCTGGTGGCTATGGCCACATCTTGTGGCAATGAATCCCCTTATGCATAATGGAAAGAAATGTTTTCTTTCATCTGTAGATGTGGCTGGCCTCTATTTATTTATTTAAAACATTTGTATCCTTCCTTGTCTCCTTGAGTTCAACATAGCTAACAACCTGGTTGCAAGGAGACAAATTGTAACAATCCAATTAACAAAGTTAAAACACAGATAAAATGTGTAAATGATCAAGTAAAAGTGCTAACAATTTAAAATACACTGAACTAGAAAACCTACAGAATTAAATGTCTGGTTGCTTGGTTACTAATAACTCTTCTACGGACTATGTGGCTGCCATTTGTTAGTAACATGGATGTTCCATAAAGGCCACTGCAGTGCCTGGGTCAATTACAATTAGTAACTCGCCTATTATGTGGTGTGCAAAATTCCTCTCAATTTTTTTGTCAGTATGGTTGGCACCCCTTTGCTTAACTAGAGCTGTTTCTCCTCAGCAGGTTTCTTCAAAGCTGTCTAGAATTTTGCTTTAGGTAAAATTCTATGGGAACTAATTCCAGGCCATATAGTTTTGCTAGTGGTAAAACACCTCACATTGGTTCTGGCTGTAGTACCAACACCCTCAGGACCAAAAAAAGAAAAAAAGAAATGAAATGATAATTGTACCTGTAGGTAATGACAGTTTGGATTGGGGCCCCACAGGAAAGAATAGAAGAAGGGCTTTATCCTTTCAACTCATGCTTGGTTTTGCCAATGGAAACTGGATTCTCTGCAGTTTTGTTAGTGTTTGAGAAAAGAAAAAGACAGGTTTTAATAGGGTGTGCCATGTTTTCCTTATTAACTGCTAGTAACAGCACAGGGAGCCCAGTTTTGGTTAGTGAAACAGAAGGAAGGGGAGGATGGAAAGATTAAATCCCCTCTTTCCTTCCAGCATGTGGTGTGAAATGCTGGATAAAGCATTGGTCTGATCCAGCATGGGTGCTCTTTTGACAGGATTCCCCATGATGTTCTGATGGGTAAACTAAAGGACTGTGGACAGGTCTCTAGGATAGTTAGGTGGATAGGAAACTGGTTGGAGAACTGCACTCAAAGACTAGTTCTCAACGGCATTTCATCTGAATGGAGAGAGGTGGCCAGTGGGGTGCCACAGGGCTCAGTTCTGGGCTTAGTACTTTTCAATATTTTAATGAGTGATCTGGATGAGAGTGTAGAGGAGCATAAAAACTGCAGATGACACCAAATTGAGAGGAGCAGTAAACACAGCAGCAGGTAGAGATAGAATTTGATGAGATCTGAACACACTGGAAAAGCGGGTGGATGTGAACAAGACGCAATTTAATGAAGATAAGTGCCGAGTTCTACATCTGGGTAACAAAAATGAGGAACATTGCATATTGGATGGGGGATACAATTCTGGGTAGCACAGTGTGTGAACAAGATTTTGTGGTAAGGGTGGACCGTAAGTTAAATATGAGCAGCCAGTATGATGCAGCAACAAAAAAGGCTAATGCGATCTTGGGGTGTATCAACTGAGGCATAACATCCGAATCGCAAGATGTGATAGCCCCACTGTACACTGCTTTGCTCAGGCTGCACCTGAAGTATCGTGTGCAGTTCTGGAGGCCTCACTTCAAAAAGGATGTGGACAGAATGGAGTGGGTGCAAAGTGACGAGGATGACCGGGGGCCTGGAGACCAAGCCCTACAAGGAAAGGCTGAGGGACTTGGGAATGTTCAGTCTGGAGAAGAGGAGGCTGAGTGGGGACATGATTGCTCTCTTTAAGTATTTGGAGGGCTGTCTGTTAGAGGAAGGCATGGAGCTGTTCCTGTTGGCAGCAGAGAATAGAATTAACAATGGGTTTAAATTAAGGGTGGGAAGGTACCGGCTGGAAAAAACATTTTTACAATGAGAATTGTGCAACAGTGGAATCAGCTGCCTAGGGACTCAGCGGTGAGCTCCCCCTCACTGGCAGTCTTTAAGCAGCAGCTGGACAAACACTTGTCAGGGATGTTCTAGGTTGATCTGGCTTTGAGCAGGGGGTTGGACTAGATGGCCTGTATGCCCCCTTCGTACTCTGATTCTATGATTCTACGTTCTCTACGCAATCAGGAATCCTGCTTTTCCATGTGCCCCAGTCATGTGGTGAATGCTTTCCTTGCATATTCCTGCGTGTGCATAGGCTTTATACATATATCCCAATGAATGTGCGTAGGCTGGGGGTGGAGCTCTCCCATTCACGTTCATTCAGCCTCCTTTGGATGATCTGGAAAAGGGGGATGGAGCTCTCCCATTCACATTCATTCAGCCTCCTTTGGATGATCTTGAAAGGGCTTAAGCTTCAACAGCTTTGATTGCTGCTTATGCATGCAGCTGGATTTGAGTAATATGGTCTTTAGGTAACGTGCTTTTAATTAATTAATTAATTAATTAATTCAGAGAGATAGCTATTTATACCCTGCTTTCCACCGCAATGGGGAACTAAAGTAGCCTTCAACACCATTCTCCCCTCCTCTGTTTTAATCTTACAACCTCAACTCCATGAGGAATGTTAGGCTGAGAGACAGTGAACCTTTCTGCACCCGTATTTTGCCTCGGTCTCTGAGCACATCCTGTTCTTCCAATCTGCATTCCCTCCAGCTTCCACTTCCACTTTGTGTTGGGGCTTTCTCTTGTTTCTGCATTTGTTTTACAGGAATCTGCATTCAGACTGCGTCTAGCACACTGTTGCCCCGCAGCTACCAAAATGCCTTTTGCTGTGATTCTTTGTTTTCATCTGCTGTCAAATCACTAATCCTTTCTAAAGTAGAATTGTTTCTGCGGGTGTTTAAGTGCTGGCCACTGCCTTCCCCTGTTTCCACCTCTCTTTCTTTAGGTTGATGCTTCCTCCCTATTCCGTTTTCTTTCCCTCCCTCTCCAAAGACAAAAGAAGACATGTCCTCCAGCTCAGGCAAACTGTTAAAAAGCCAGAGAGAGCATAAGAAAGAATCAGTAAATATAAAGGACTAGGGGATTCCCTGCTCCCAAATGTGTCAGTCTTGCATTTGTGTGGGCCTGGATTTCCCCCTCTCTTCCTTTTCTTTTTGCAGAACCACGGAGGGAGGGGGAGAGAGAGAGAGAGAGAGAGAGACAGACAGACAGACAGACAGAGAGGGGCTGGCAGCCAGTTAACTCCAAAAATGTGGGATTTGCTTGTAGATGCAAGAAGGCATGCAGAATACACCAATAAATAAACTGGAGGGGGGAAAAACAGTGCAGAGGGCATGTGTGCGACTGTTAAGTCAACCCTTAAGGTGTCACGATGCAGGGCTAGGCAGGGGTGAGGCAGTCAGGATAGAGTCCGAGGTCAAGAGCCAGTCACACCAGTTAGCCAGAAAACAAGTCCAATACATAAAGCAAGAGCGGGGTGGTCAAGGTACAGTCCAAAGTCAAGAGCCAGGCAAGCAAACCAATCGGGAAACCAAGTTCAAAGCACAAACTCTTAGAGTCGTCAGGAAACCAGAGTCCAAAAGAGTCAAAAGCTAGAGAGTCAAAAGTTTGGGGTGCAGAGTCGAAACGTAGTCATCAAGCCGAGATCAAGGAGCCGAGGAAATCCAGACAGGAACCAGGAGTTAGGATCATGAGCGAGGAGGTGCAGAACTCCGTCCAAAGAGACTAGTTGCTGGCATGATTTGTCGGCGTGAGGGCGTGGGTTAAATAGCCCATAAGCCTGCTGGCAATTAGCGCACCCCAAGAGAGTCCCGGCTCCTGCTAATGCTCGGGGCTGAATGAGTGCCTGCCACATATACGTGCCTCTCGCCACCGGGCTGCCATACCCTGTCAGCGCTGTTCTCTCAACCGGGATACCGGTGGAGGCGAATCAGGAGGAGAACTGTCCGGGTGTGCGTCTCCCTCAGCTGTTGCTGGGGTAACCTCTGGAATTTCAGCCCTGTCAGGTGCGGGGGTTTCCGGCATTGAGAGCTCATCCCCAGCAGCACTTAGCTCCTCTGCTGGGGCTGCTTGTTTGCACTCAGTGGGAGCCGCTTGCTCGTAGTCAGCAGGAGCTTGACATAAGGCTTGACTCTTCAGATTCTCCAGAGCAAGCTGTCAGTGCAGAAAGGGCCAGTGAGCCTCTGTGGCAGAGCAAGGATTCAGACCTGGATCTCTCACATCTAAGTCCAACCCTCTACCCACTATACCACAGTGACACTCGGGTGATATGGCTCTGTGCCAATTTTTAAAAAGATGTGCAGAAATTCAATTTGAGGGCATTTCTTTTGTGCAAAGATTTGGAGCTGGAAGCTCGGTGCCATTCTGTGTTTATCTAAAACCACCTAGTCACTAAAGAAAAATGATCTTTTTGAGTTATCTTACCTAATATGGAAATGTTGTGGGTATTCTGGCAAAAAACAATGTATAAAAACAGGCGCAAGGTTAAAAAAAAATCTTTTTCACCTTGCACCTGTTTTTCTACATTTTTTTCTGCCTATTGGTGTGGCCATTCTTGTTTTCTTCATTGTGGGTATTCTGGTAAAGACTGGTTATAAATGAAGAATATAATCCTTTGTGTTTATTTCAGAGTTTTCCTGTTATCACCAAGTGAGCTCTGAGCTATTCCTTGTCTAGCAAAGGATGGTGGCGGTGGTGGAACTTGGGATCATTTCCCAAATGCCTCATAAGAGAATATGGTTCTTAAGCCTTCATGAGACATTCCATATTGAACAGTAACCCAACGGCATGACTGTGTTGGTTTTCAGTCTGACAAGTCTTCCTTGCCATTTTAGCTAAGCCCTAGGCATTGCCCTTTTGAAGCAAAGATACTTCAGAGAAGACCCTGTTCCTCTTTGAAGTGGTTCCCGCAGGCAAAATAATGGAGACATCACAGGACCAGTGTTTGTAATTCACTGTGTTCTAATCCACCTCTCTCCATAGTCAACATAACTAGTGTGTATCCAGCCAGCTACGGACTTCACTGAGGTGACTTTCCCACTTCCCCCCTCCTGCTGTAGTCTATGGAACCCCTAGGATTTTGTTCCTATGGGGATCAGAAGACCCTCAGGAACTGCATAGGGGATGGGGGGAAGTAGAATGGTAGAATCGGCACAAATGGCTGCCCCCTAATTCTGCAAACAGAAATGCCATTCTGTTGGAGGAACTGCATGGTGGGATTCATGCCATTGTGTTGATAGGAGTACCACCTGTGGCATCCCCAGCAGCATAACTCTCCGCATTAGCTATTCCTTGGGGTTGGCCATGGCACAGTGGAGGCACTGTGAAGGCCACCTGTAAGGATGTCAACTGGACCAGGGATATCAGTGCTCATGGGGCGGGGAGGGTATGGCGGTGGGAGCAAGGAAGGAAATAAGGGAAGGAGACAGAGAAACAGAGAAGCTCGGCCTCCTTCCAGCTTGCATCCCATCCCGAGAGTGGTAGACAGAGGGGCTGGGACTGTGGACCCCCCTCCGACATTGGTGCTGTGCAATGCCAGGTCCATAAATAACAAGACTGAAACCCTGCAGGATTATCTGTTAGAGCAGGGTGCAGACCTGGCTTGCGTGACTGAAACCTGGGTGCAAGACGGGGAGACAGTAGCTTTCTCCCAGTTGGTTCCACCCGGGTTTGCAGTCCTTCACCAATCACGGACTGAGGGGTGGGGGGAGGAGTGGCGCTGCTCATTCGGGAGGCTTACTCCTACAGGGCACTCCCGCCACTGAAGCTTGTGGGCATTGAGTGCTCGAGCCTGGTGTTGGAGGCTGGGGAGAGTTTGGCTATTTGGTTGGTGTACTGACTGCCTAATGCCCCAGCCAATAGCCTGCCATCTCTGGTTGACGCCATGTCAGGCTGGGCATTGGAGTTCCCTAGGCCTGGGTGACTTCAATGTCCATGCCGATGATGTGGCCTCTATGCCAGCAATGGACTTGGTGTCATCCATGGCGGCACTGGGACTCAACCAATATGTAACGGCTCCCACACACCAGGCTGGGCATATGCTTGACTTGATCTTCACGACGGGGGTTACAGTGGACTGGATTACTGCTTCGGCAGTTCCATGGTCAGACCACTATGCCCTGAAGGCCCGTATAAATGTTTCCCTTTGACCCCATTTGGGCGGCGAGCGTATTTTGGCTCGCCCGTGGAGCCAGATGGACTCCCAGCAATTCCAGATGGCTCTGAGGGATCCCATGCCCCCTGGCGGCTCGCTGGATGAGCTTGTTGAAGTGAGGGCTCAGACAACTTGAGAGACGGTGGCGGCACACCTGCAATGAAGCATCAGGAGCATCATATAGGACGTTTATAAGATCCTATGAGATGGCAATCAAAGCTACAAAGAGACAATTCTACACGGCTGCGGTTACATCTGCTAGCTCACCCCCGGCACAATTTTTAGAACTATTTGATCATTAACAGAGCTGCCACAGAGCAGGCTAAATGATAGGGAATTGGACATTGGCTGTGAGGCTTTTGTGAGCTATTTTGCAGATAGTCCTGCTACTCTACCGCGACCTCCCACCTACAGTTGAGCTAGTGAGTGAACTCAAGGCTCCTTGCACGTCTTCTAGTTCTTTTCTGGATTATTTCAGTCCACTCGGTCTTGCTCTCAATGGTACGCCCAACCACGTGTTGCCTTGATCCATGCCCTTCATGGCTTATAAAAACTAGTCATGAGGGGCTACGAGGTGCCCTCAGGGACATTATCAACAAGTCCTTCATTGAGGGGCTTTTCCCAGGGGCACTCAAGGAAGCGATGGTCCACCCTCTCCTGAAAAAACCATCACTGGATTTAGCCTAATTGGCCAACTATCGGTCGGTTTCCAATTTGCCCTTTTTGGGCAAAATACTGGAGAGAGTGGCAGCGGTTCAATTGCAGAGCTTTATGGATTAGACTTCCATGCTGGACCCGTTCCAGTCCGGCTTCCGGCCGGGCCATGGGATGGAGACAGCACTGGTCGCTCTCACAGATGACCTCCAAAGGCGTCTGGATCGGGGTGGTATGGCAGTGCTGCCGTTGTTGGATCTGTCGGCGGTGTTTGACACCGTCGAACACCAGTTACTGATTTACCACCTCGCCGACACTGGAATCCAAGGGCTTGCCCTGCAATGGCTTGCCTCTTTTCTCCAGGGTCCAAGACAGATGGTGGCACTAGGGGAGCAGATGTCCCAGAGGCACCCACTGGTGTGTGGGGTGCCGCAAGGGGCAGTGCTATCCCCAATGTTGTTTAACATCTATATGCGCCCCCTCGCCCAGATTTCCCAGAGGCATGGGCTGGGGTGTCACCAGTACGCTGATGACACCCAGCTGTATCTGTTGTTGGGCAGTCGGTCCGGCTCCGACCCAGAGGTAGTGGGCTGGCTTAGAATGAGCCGACTGAAACTGAATCCAACGAAGACAGAGGTCCTGTGCTTGGAGCAAGTCAGGGGTAGGGATCCCATTGTCAGCTTTCGGTGGGGCACCAAGGGTCAGGAGCTTGGGAGTGCTCCTAGATGCCTCCTTGACAATGGAGGCCCAGGTAGCAGCCACTGCCAAGGGGGCCTTTTACCACCTATGGCTGATCAGGCAGCTGGTTCCCTTCCTCTAACGCAATGACCTTGCAACAGTGATCCACGCAATGGTCACCTTGAGATGAGACTACTGCAACGCTCTCTACATGGGGCTGCCCTTGTCCCAGATTCGGAGACTGCAGCTAGTGCAGAATGCTGCAGCCAGGCTGCTGTTGGGTCTCTCTATACGGGACCACAGCCAGCCTGTGCTGAGGACACTTCACTGGCTGCCTATAGTGTACCGGATTCGGTTCAAGGTGCTGGTGCTAACCTTTAAAGCCCTACATGGTAAGGGCCTGCATACTTGATGGACAGCCTCTCCCCATATGTGCCCCAGAGAGCACTGCGGTCAGGTGTCACAACATCACCTGACCCTCCACAGTCCGAAAGAAGCCAGGGTGAATGTCAGCAGAACCAGGGCTTTCTCAGTGGCGGCCCCAACCTGGTGGAATGAGCTCCCGGAGAACATCAGGGCCCTGCAGGACCTTTTACAGTTCCGCAGGGTCTATAAAACGGAGCTCTTCCACCAGGCTTTTGATTAGGGGCTGCCACTGATGAGTGTGCCCTGGAACATCGTCTGGTCTGAAATTTTAGAACACCCTCAGGCCTGGGATTCCGCTGGGCGCTACCCCTATCGTTGGATGGGATTTGGATTACCGCCATTTCTGTTGGGTTAATTGCAACGGGTGTTGTTTTAACTGGTATGGTATTTATTAATTGTTTTAACTTGGTTGTTTATGCCATTTTAATGTTGTTAGCCGCCATATCTGGAAAGGTGGGATATAAATATAAACAATAAATAAATAAATAAATAATAGGTCTCTTGCCAAAGTGGAATACTAAATGCCTAAGGCTGCACTCCCATACTCACTTAAACAACAGGGACCATAGTGGGAATGACTTTCAGTGATACACGTATCAGATTGTGCCATGATTCTGGTATGTTGAGGCTTGAATAAGAGGCTCAAAAATGGGCATGAGTTGAACAGTGCATCCTTACATACAAGGCATTTTTGACAGCCATTTCAATTCCATCAGTTTTAAAGTAGCAGTTAACCTCTTAGGGCCTAGTCTGAGTCCAGTGGCACCTTTAAGACCAATGAAGTTTTCTTCAGTTTTGTTGGTCTTAAAGGTGCCACTGGACTCAAACTTTGTTCTACTGCACGACTACCCACCTGGATCTCTTTTAGGGCCTGTTAGAAGAAAAATCTATGCATGGCCTCAAGGTAGGGTTGCCAGGTCCCCTCTGGCCCCTGGTGGGAGATGGGGGAGTAATAGGGTTGCCAGGTCCTACCTGGCAGCCAGTGGGGGGATCCAGGCTCCTTCCTAGGATTTTCTGCTGCGTGCGCTCGGCACACTTGGTGTGATGCCATCACTTCTAAGTGATATCCTCATGTTGCCAACTTCGGGTGTGACACTGTAGTTTTTGGGCAAAACTCTATGTTTGTAGGCAATTTTACCATAGAGTTTTGCCCAAAAACTAGAGTGTTGCCATGTGATGTTGGCAATGTGAGAATGTCACTTCCACGTGATGTCACCACATTGCCTTTCATGCCCATTGGGGGTGGAATTTCTCCCTGCCAGCCAGCTGGTTGGCGGTGGGGAAGCGCCTCCAAAAGTGGCGGTTTCCCCAACCCCAGTGGGGTCTGGCAACCCTGGGAGTACAGTTGCCAGATCCATGTTGGGAAACTCCTGGAGATTTGTGATGGAGCCTGAGCAAGACAGGGACTTCATATAGTTCACCCTCCAAAGCATCCATTTTCTCCAGGGGAACTGATCTCTGTAGTCTCAAGATGAACTGTAATTCCAGGAGACCCCATCACTACATCAAGGGAGTGAGCCTTTCATTTCATTATTGAAATTTCTTCCTTCAGCTGCAGAGAAAGCTACCTTTCTGCATTTTACTCTGTTAGCTACTATCATTTGGTATTGGCTTGGGTAAGGTAATGTCTTTGTATTTCTGTAACCTATGGGCTTCTTTCCTTAATCTATATCTCAGCCGAAAGGTAGGCCCAAGGCCTGTCCCCTGACTATGGGAACGTACCCACTTGTGGTATCCATGTATCTCAGGGTAGGAAACCAATCTTTCACCACTCAGAGCAAATTGCAGAAAACATCCCCTCTCCTCCTTCCTTCCTTTGAGCCAGCAGATTGCCAATAGAACTGGCTCCCCTGTCAAGCTGTCCATTATTTGTATTTAGAAAGAAAAGCTATCCCTGTGGATTGCGAGCATCCCTAAGTTACAAACCTGATTAGAGCTCAAAATGGAGCAGAAATCTTTTGCTTTGCTTTTCAATGAATCTGGCTGTGGTCACATGTGCCAGTTGAAGCGGAGGGGAAGCGAAGCTATTCCCTCCAGAGTAATTCGACCCACAGTTGCAAGATCACACCTCCCTTTGTAGCTGTGGGCGCAGCCCGTCACACTGTGATGACGGAACTCTGGGTGAGTTGGGCTTTTTTTGCCATTTGTTTCCCATGCGCATAAACGAGGAATTGCACCTCTGCACCAAGGGCCCCCTATGGGTATGCATACTGAGAAGAGGGGGGGAGGGAAATGGCACCGAGCCGGGATGGCCTGATCAGACAGGGGAAAGTCCATCAGACCCGTTTACTACCAGACTTTCCCTGGTGTCTTTTAATTCCACTTCCATGGTGGAGCAGTGTGGGTTGCTGATGATTGTGGGACACTTCCCAAACGTTGCTGTCTGATCGCGCCCTTTAGATCCGATGGGCATTTGCACCTATGTCAGATCTCCTGGCACATGTGATTGTAGCCTCTGTCTTTGAATCCTTTCCTAACGGACTGAATATTACTCCATCTTGTAAAATTGTAGCACAGAAAGGAACCCCATGTACATGACTGTAAATTCACAGTTCTAGGTTTTCAGGGTGTAGACGGGGCAGAGTCTTGCTTACCAGAAACTAGGAAGATTTGTTGTCTTCTCGTAAGACATCTCTTCTAATGCCCCAAGGTTTCTCCTGCCCTGGGGAAAACAGGATGCAAAGGAAGTGGTGGCAACCTACTGAAGCTGAGTGTCTAAAGGTCCTGGTTAAGTATGAGCCCAACTCTATTCAAGGGCCAAGTCAAAATCTGCCCCATGGTTCTTTTCATGGATTGGCACTTCATCTGCTTCCACACAGCAATGGTTTTCCATGTACCTCTTGGTGAATGCAGAGGCATTTGCAGTGCCACTGAAGTGTCCATGTGTTAGTTCACCCCACATATTCCTTATGGCTACCCCCATAGCTGCCATTCCCCCCATCCTACCTCTAGAAGCCTTTTTCAGGCTTTTTACAAAGAATCAGTAATTGCTAGATCACATTAGTGTGATAACATTATAATGACCTACTGACATAATCTGTTAGTTCTTCTAAATTCCCAGCTTTCATTTAAAAACTAAGCCTAGCCCTTTCTGTTACAAAGATAAAAGGGGGAAAGTGTATCTCTGCAATGAAAAGTGGTACCATTTAAAAATAGCATTCTGGTAGCATGGTGAAGAAGATGGCACCAATGTGGTGGGGGCTTTTGGATAATGTGCACCTTCTTGTTCAGGGGGAAGGATAATTGGAGCATGATTAGCCCATGACAATGTGTGGATGTTCAAAAAAAAAAAGTGCTGTTATTTGGTGCCAAAGTAGAAATAAATCTCTATGTGGAAACAGACTTTCAGTTATTTCTGGGCAATAATTGCAGAAATGTGCTGGTCTGAATAAGCAAGAAGCTTAGGGCCAGTAGCAAATTTTTATTCTAGCATAAACTTTCCTGGTAAGTATGCTTAGGATCACAGTCTTAACCAGAACACTCTTTTCATTTAATTTTTAGAAAATAGATAGGAGGATGACCATATGGCATTGTCACAGCAAATTCATTTATCAATACCACTTCAGTTCTAGTTCACATCCAAGCTGATGAAATGGTAAAACTGTCTCTGGGCTATACTACTTTTAAATCCCATGACTGAATTCTCTCTTTTATTAAAGAAAAAACAAATCTCCTTGCACACATGAAACTGGAATTCCTGCCTAATCCTCTCCCTGAATGTTGAGTGCTCTTTTTATGGGCAAACAATCTTCATGTGACCACAGAATCTTTCCATGGGGAAGCATTCAGTCTGAGCCATGCATTCACACTGCAGTCTGAAATAGGAACAGTTTTTACCCCTTTCTCAGCGGTTTCTGAGAACTGACTGTTAATTGCTGAAACTGAACAGAATTCAACTATCTTACTGTAGAGCAGAGACAGAAGGGGTTATCAAGTACTAAACCTTTTTAACACCTTCCTTCTTTGTGGTAGATCCCAAATGGCTGGGAGCTGCATGTGTGATGGCACAAACAGGCTGATCTGATGGGGTTTTGCCACCTAAAAAGCACCCCACCCAGGGCAAAGGATGCCAGTTGACACTGGAAAGACCCATGCTGCCCAAATGACAGTATCATTCACATGCAGTCCCCATACACATGAGATCGCAACTTTCTTATGGATTTGTTTGTATGCAAATTGACTCTTGATTGAACCCCGAAATGTTGGAAGTGGCTTCCTTCTACTGTAGCCTGGATTTTTAAATTTATGTGTTTATAATCCACCTTTCCCGCTGAGTCTCATGGTGGATTACAAGATATAAGCAATGCAATCAGACAGTATAAAACAACTAATGAACAATGAAAGAGGAGTAGAATTACAGAATTAGAAGGCAATGTGAACAACAAACTATCTGAGGCTGGTAAATTATATGTAATTCAGAAAGTGGATTACAAGGAAAGGCAATGCAGTAAAATCAGATGATTATCTTAGTGGAGTATTCCATTATAATGGTGCCCTCCTGAGCTGTTCATTCTACCACAATTCTAATCTCTTCTTTAAAATACCCTTTGGACTTTTTTGTATTTTCTGTGTAATGAAAGAAGTGTGGGAGACTTCCTAAGCTCCTCAAGTAGGCTGTTCCACAAGGTCGGAGCCACCACTGAGAATACATGTGAATGGGCAGCTGCTGATCTTATTCATTTGTAGGGTTGCACAGTCCAGCAGGTATGCAGGTCCAAGCCCATTCAGGGCTTTGTAGGTCATAACCTTGACTTGAACTTAGTATCTAGTATAGTATCTAGTATATAACCAGTGTTGTGCTTGCAGAATGCATGTGACATGTGTGTTCAGCCAGGTACCCAATAGCATACTGTTCTAACTGGAGCTTCTAAGTATGTGTTCAGCCAGGTACCCAATAGTAACTGGGCTGCAGCATACTGTTCTAACTGGAGCTTCTAAGTTGACTTTAAGGGCAGACCCATGTATAGTACATTGCACTAGTCTAGCTCAAGGTAACTATAGCATGGCCAGGTCCATTGAGGTAAGTGAGAAATCATTAATATGAATATAGGATACTCCTCTTGAATGCAATAGGACATAATTCTGCTTAGATTTGGGTGGATTGCATCTATGGTTTTCTCCCTTAATTCTTGCCCGTGCCCCCTGTTGTACCCACAATATACTGCAGTTGTTTTCCGCCATTATGGCACAAGAGGGATAAATTTGGATTTGCAATATTTCTTCATCGATCTGCTTGGCTTGCTGGCCGAGGTGCAACAGGAGTGTGCAAAAGATTGATGAACGTTCAACAAAGCTTTAAGCAATCTTAATGCTCTGAATAGCACCTTTTAATTAATGTTGGTAAGTGATTATAGCAGATGACTTTTTTAAAAAAACGAAAGCTAAGCTAAGGCGTCACGACTATGATTGATGGCAGACAGACTTTGTTCTCAAGGGTGGTCTCCTTAAATATATTGCTCTGGTTTTGGATTAAATGCTAGCATGGCTGTAACAGAAGTTGACGGGTGGCCAGTATTCCAATGGAGACATTCCCCTTTGTGGCACCCGCCACCAGTACTTCTCCTAGTGCCAGCCAAGCTTTTCAGAAAGTGGGTGGGGGCCATTGTAAGGCAAAGCTTGTCATTGGTTGCCCTCATGGAAATGAAAGGGTTTTCCATGGCTGCAATAGCAGTGGCAGCCACTGGAAGATCGGGGCAGGTAAGCACCTGATTTCCTTTTCAGATTTCCTTTTTATTCTGCCTTCTTGATCTCCTGTCCTCTCTCCCTCATGCTTTAATTTTTTAAATTATTCCCATTCAACGATTCCTTTGCAAAACAAGGAGGAAGGTATTATGTCACACTCTGCCTCCTGTGGAAGCCATTTTAAAGTGGCGCTCACCACCTCCGCCCAGAATCCCAAAGGTGCCACAGGCTCAGAAAGGCTGGTGAATCCCTGTTCTGCCTCCTCAAACGAGGTGTGTTACTGAGGGATGGAAAAATCTGCTTTGAGTCTGAATGGGATGTAGATAAATGCAAACACAAATGCAAAAGCTTGTTTCAGGGCGACTGCAGACTGGTACATTCAATTTCATTTCATTACAATACACTGCATATAATAAACACAGGCCCCGGTCACACGGCAGGATTTGCCACGCGAGAGGGACGGATCGTGGGCGCATCAAGCGGGCGCGATCACACCACAACATCTGGGAAGCGGTGCGCACCCGTCCCTGATCCATCCATTCCGGGCAAAACTGCGCATCAACCCCCCCCCCGAAAACACTACTACCTACCTGAAAATCCGCTGCAGGGACGGGCGTCTGATCGCCGGCGCACCCGTCTCTCCCACAGCATGCGAGGTCCTGCCAAATTGCGCATGCACATGCATGCGCAGTGGGCTGGCCTCACTCTCCAGTCCGTGGCTTCCTCTCAGCATCTGATCGTGCTGGGGAGGACCTGCGTGGTTGCTGGGGGGATCTGTCTGATCCCGCTGCCGCGCATCTCTTTTGGTGCGACTCAAAAAAGCCACACTTTAGCCGCACCTATTTCCCCCAGTGTGACCGGGGCCACAGATCTTCAATTCGAGCAGTTTGCAGACTAGTTCAATGGAGGACTATCAAATGGGGAGGGGGGTCTGCCACCCTACCAGAGAGCCTCAGGAGGTGGCAGTGAAGGTGGCGGGGCTGCAGAGTGGCTAACAGTGCCCAGCATTGCTCTTGACATTATTGGCTTGTGGCAGTGCTAGACAATTGGAAGCTGTGCACCTCCATGGTATTGCAGCAGCTATTTGTACTTTTAGATTTGTTAGATTTGTTAGTGCTTGGGCATAATCTTCCAGAACTGCCAGCTTCCATGAGGTGGCAGGGTTAGGGTTGGCAGGTCCCCCCTCGCAGGGAATGGGAGGGTAGGGGTGCCAACTCCAGGTTGGGAAGCAGCTCAAAAAAGCCACACTTTGGCCGCACCTATTTCACCAGGGTGACCGGGGCCACAGATCTTCAATTCTTCACCCTCCAAAGCACCCATTTTCTCCAGGGGAACTAATCTCTGTAGTCTGGAGATGGGCTGTAATTCCAGGAGATTCCCAAATCCCACCTAGAGGCTGCTGCAGAGCAGATCTACACTCTCCGTTCTTTCATTACTTGAAAGAATTATCTCTGGATGATTCCTTTTTCAATTTTCAACAGACTGGGAGTTGCCTAACAAAGCTGTGCATGCTGTTTTTCTGTGGAGATGCATCATATCAAGCAGACAGATGTCTAAACATATCAGTGGCCTAGGTAGACTCCTGTCTTCCCTCAGTCCCAGCAAAACAGAATGGCCTGTATCCTGCCAGCTTTTCCCAATGGCAAAAAGAATGAGGAAGGGCCTCTTTTGATCCTCAAAAGGCTGTAGTGGACTTTAGTCTGGATAACCAGGTTTGATTCAGCACCCTACCACATGAGAAGCCTGATTGGTGACCTTGGGCCAATTACAGCTCTCTCAGAGCTCTCAACCCCACCTACCTCCCAAGTTGCCTGTTGTGGGGAGAGGAAGGGAATGTGCCTGTAAGAAGCTTTGAGACTCCTACAGCTAGAGAAAAGCGGGGTATAAAAATCAACTCTACTTCTTCTCTTGGGGTTCATAGAACTCCCGTGGATGAATGTTTCGTGGGGTGGAATGGGGGGTTACAGTGAGGAAGCTGGCCAAGATTGAGAAGGAAAGCTGGTAGGAGCCAACACAATGCTCAGTTTGAAAAGGGTCATAAGTTTGGGGATATCCTTAATGAAAGGTCAAGTGGTGGTTTCCATGGGAAGAGAACCAAAGGATGGATTGCTGCATCAGCTGTGCCCAAATATTCAGTTCCCACTGAGCCCCTGGTATGACTCACCTCTGTGTCTCATTTGAGATGCCGCTGTCCTTTTGAGCATGCTGGACTCAGCCAGGCTATTCACATCTTGCAAAAACCTTCCTTTGCTTTGCCTTTGAGCACCCGGCATTTATTTACCCTTTTATCCCTGTCACCAGCGGCAGAGTGCTCTATTCTGTCCCACTTTCTAACACCCTGATTCTATTATTTTTATAAATGCTGTATATTGTGAATAACAATGCTCCCCTGAATCAAACATACGGATGAGTGTGAGCCAGGGGGGGAAAAAAAAGCCCAAACCCTTTGGAAGTAGGGATATCTCTTGGGTGTCAGGAATATAATAAGACTGAAGCCAAAGCTTCAGTTTTATCATTTTGTAATGTACGATTTATAACTTGAGTGGAAAGCTGATAAAGAAAAGCTACAATTCACACTCTTCTGTGTTTTGAGGACAGAGCATGCAGGCTTTGCAAACAGAGGATCGGAAGTGGTTGTGAGACACTGCTTTTGTTCCTTTTGAAGGCACGCAAAGGCAGTGTGTGAGCAGTAGGGTTGCCAACTTTGGGTTCAGAAATACCTGGAGATTAGAAGGTAGAGCCTGGGAGAGTAGGCTTTACGGAGGGGAGGGACTTCAGTAGGGTATAGTGCCACACCGTCCACCTTCAAAAGTAGCCATTTTCTCCAGGAGAAGTGGAATACGTTTTAAGTGTTTTAATTGGAAATCAGCTGTAATTTCGGAGGATCTCCAGATCCTCCTGGAGGCTAGCTACCCTAACAAGCAGCAAGGTTTTCCTGTTTCTCAGAAGAGCACGAAGCCTGACCATAACCTCTTATAGGGCTCAAAGAGTACCATCTGACCTGCCCTGATGTACTGGGCCAAAGAGACTTCTGTAACTGGCTGGTCTCCTAGCAGCCCTTTGTCTGTCTTTGTCCAGAGCTGGGATCCATTGTAGGCTAAATCCTGGCCTGCTGTTTTATCAACTCGCAAGGTCAAGATCTTCTTTGGGTTCAGTTCTTGATAGCGACAGGATGAGATAGGAATGATGGGTAAGTTAGAGGACTGGGTAAGTTAGAGTTTATTCTGCCACCTGCATACCATTTCGTCTTCTGTTATGCTCTGCTGCGTCAGCCAGAGGTGCCAGATCTGGCCTGGGGAATACCTGGAGACTGGGGGGTGTAGGGTGGGGTTTGAGGAGGGAACTCAGCAGGGTATAATGCCTTGGAGTAAGGGTTTCCAACCTCCATATGGGGGCCTGGAGTTCTCCCGGGATTAGAATTTATCTCCAAGCAACAGAGATCAGTTCCTCCGGTGAAAAATGGCTGCTTTGGAGGGTGAACTCTATGGCAGGGGTGTCAAACTCATTTGTTATGAGGGCCGGATCTGACATAAATGAGACCTTGTTGGGCCGGGTCATGTGTGTCATAAAATGTAATGCCAGGTAGTGGGGATATAGACTTTATAAAGAACACAAACACAAATGTTTTTTTTTACTTAAAATAAAATCATGCTTAAAACATTAGCACTCTTGCAATATTTTGTTTATTTAACAGTGTCTGATAACTGACACCTCTTGCTCTGAATTATTGCATCAAAATGTCTGTGCTGTTGCAATCTTGAGTATGCTGTTCAGGTGTGTATCTGTAAACTGCAAACCTGCGATGATGCAGCAGCAGAACTGGAAGCAGAAGCCTGATAGAAGCCCTCGGGGGGGGGGCTCATCCGGCCCCCGGGCCACATGTTTGACACCCCTGCTCTATGGCATTGTCCCACCCCCCGCTAAGGTCCTGCCCCTTCCCAAACACCATCCTCCCCAGGCTCCACTCCCCCGATCTCCAGGCATTTCCCAACTCAAAGTTGGCAACCCTACTTAGAGTCCCCTCTTAAGAGCAAGCAGCCGTTGTCTCTAGGGGAACTGATCTCAGTAGTCTGAGGATCAGTTCTAATTCCAGGAGATCTCCAGTTCGCATCTGGAGGTTGGCAACCCTAGCAGGGCCTTTCTTCTCAGCAGGGTTTCTTGAAGATCTCTTCCTGTGCACCTGGGTGAATTGTCACAGCCCCTGTGCAGGACTTCTAAATTTTAACTCCTCCTTGGCAGAACAATTTACCAGAGAAAGTAAGAAAAAAGCCCCCACTCTTCTGTCCTGCGGATCGTGTAGTGTTTTTTTTTAGGAGGGCCTTTTTGCAAATCGGCTTGCTTTTTGAATTGTTTTTTTCCTATTAAAACTTTAAAAAAAAAAAAAAACACCTATTATTAGTTTCGATATTTTGCAGTTGTAATGTACTGGTTTTAACTATTTTAGTTTCGTTGCCCTTTGTTGGTTTTTAAATATCTTGGTAAACGGCTTTCCTCCCCTTTTTTTAAGAAGCGTGAACTGTAAGTTCTGTAAATGCATAAACATCCTGTATTTGGTGTGTGTGCTCATTCAGTCATCCTCTCACACCCATGTAGGGTGGCCTGCAGCCTTGATGAAAACTGTCCTGCCCCTTTAATAGAGGCTTAATGGAATCATATGTACCAAGGAATGTTATTTCCCTCCCTGCTATATGACAAGCTTCAGCTGCCCATTTCCACACATTGAGCCTCTGTTAAAGGGACACAACATCCCCCTCACCTGTTGGCAGCCATGCTTAACAGATTACTCCTCAGGAAGTGGAGGAGCTATGCAGTCAATGACTTTGTGTACCCAACAGGTACCACTAATGAGCAGTAAGAAAGAGAGAAAGGGAGACTATACCAATGGCGTAGCGCTGCTAGCTTTCGGTGTGAGCTGCTGGACGTTTTTGTAGCTTGTTTGGTGTAGTGGTTAAGTGTGTGGACTCTAATCTGGGAGAACCGGGTTTGATTCCCCACTCCTCCACTTGCACCTGCTGATGTGACCTTGGGTCAGTCACAAGCTCTGGCACAGCTGTCCTTGAAAAAGAGCAGTTTGTGTCAGAGTTCTCTCAGCCCCACCCACCTCACAGGGTGTCTGTTGTGGGGAGGGGAAGGGAAAGGAGTTTCTAAGCTGCTCTGAGACTCCAAGTGAAGGGCGGGGTATCGATCCAATCTACCCCTCCTCCTCCTCTTTCTCCTCCTCCTCCTCCCTCTTCCTCTTCTTCTTCCTCCTCTTCCTCCTCTTCCTCCTCTTCCTCCTGTTTCCCATTGTTGCAGTTTTAGGCTTATACTTGTAAACTAAGAACAGAGTTTGAGGGCACTGGCACCTTTAAGACCAACAAAATTTTATTCAAGGTGTGCATGCTTTTGTGTGCACAGACACTTCATTTTACTTTAATTTCTTTGTTGGATTTATATCTTCAGATACCAACAAAGTTTAATTCAAGGTATAAGCTTTCGTGTGCATGGACACCTCTTCAGATATTGGAAGAAGTGTACATGCACATGAAACCTCATAGCTTGAATAAAACTTCGTCGGTCTTAAAGGTGCTGCTGGACTCAAACTTTGTCCTGCTGTTTCGGACCAACAGGGCTACCCCACCTGAATCTATTTTGTAAACCCAGTTCTGATTGCAAGAATAGCAATCTTTCTAACCACTGGAGGTGTTATATATTTTCCCATCCCTAATCCTTCAATGATTCTTCCTAATCAGTGGAGGTGCTATGGGTTCCACTGTGAGTGCCTCAGAGCAGGGAGATGCTAAAACCTGGCCTCAACTGATGAAGATCTGCAAACGATCCATCGGGGTGAGAGTACTCTACAGGAACTAGCATGGTCTCCGGGAGACATGTAGCTCTGGGTGAGAGTACTCTACAGGAACTAGCATGGTCTCCAGGAGAGACGTAGCTCTGGGTGAGAGTACTCTACAGGAACTAGCATGGTCTCCAGGAGAGACGTAGCTCTGGGTGAGAGTACTCTACAGGAATTAGCATGGTCTCCAGGAGACATGTAGCTCTGGGTGAGAGTACTCTACAGGAATTAGCATGGTCTCCAGGAGAGATGTAGCTCTGGGTGAGAGTACTCTACGGGAACTAGCATGTTCTCCAGGAGACACGTAGCTCTGGGTGAGAGTACTCTACAGGAACTAGCATGGTCTCCAGGTGAGATGTAGCTCTGGGTGAGAGTACTCTACAGGAACTAGCA
>NW_015176519.1:99701-154199 GCF_001447785.1 Gekko japonicus | reverse complement strand
AGAGTACTCTACAGGAACTAGCATGGTCTCCAGGAGAGATGTAGCTCTGGGTGAGAGTACTCTACAGGAACTAGCATGGTCTCCAGGAGAGACGTAGCTCTGGGTGAGAGTACTCTACAGGAACTAGCATGGTCTCCAGGAGATATGTAGCTCTGGGTGAGAGTACTCTACAGGAACTAGCATGGTCTCCAGGAGATATGTAGCTGACTACCAAAAGGGTAACAGCATTCCCCCTAACACATTATGCTCTTAAATGTATTGTAGCATTTTTAGCCACATTCCTATAATTTGTAAAGTAATTTGTTCTTTATGCTATGTAATATGGTAAATTAAGTTGTGAATCAGGCTTTGCAATTTTGTGTTTTTATTACTTTGTTTAGTGTACAGTGGCTGGAACTGCTTACCCTAAAAGTAAGTATGTAGATAAACAGATACACAGTTTGTAAATAAGGTCATTTGCACAGAGGCTGTGTGTGTGGGGGTGAGTCATTCACATGCTTTGGGCTAGAGCTTGCAAAATCCTACCTATGGCACAGAGCTAGACCACCAAATTCCTCCTCTTCCCACACATGTATCACTTGACCATCTCTCTTGGGCTTCGTTTTCTTCACACAAGAGGGTATATAGATCATAGCAAAGAGGGATTTTGAACTTTTCCTTTCATGTGTTTCGTAGCCCAAAGCAGAAGTGCATTTCTTTGTGAAGCTGTTCCTTCTTGGTTTTTTTAAAGACTGGTGGATGGAGATCTCAGAACATCCACTCATTTGTCATAGTCCTTTTTCTTTTCTTTATGTGGAATGAAAATATCACAGTGATCCAATGGTACAAAAATCCAGTGCGGCTCTAATCCATCAAGTGTTAAATGTTTTATTACAACTTATTGTTTTCAGTATTGAAATGACTCCTCTTTGTGAAAAAAGTATGAAAGGAGGGTGGAAAGGACACATAAGCTATTAAGAGATGTATGGATGTATAAATATTTTAATAGTATTACAGCACATTTGTTCCATTTGAGACTTCGATCAAGTTACAATCTTGTATACCGTGACAGAAGTGGGAGGAATTTGTCATTTTCTAACTATTTTGCTGTACTGGGATTATAGTCTTGCTGCAACAGTGAAGCTTTTTATGCTAATCAGTTTGGAATAGGTCTTTATTTTCACATGCAGTGATTTAATTATACTTCAGCTGAGCATGTTTGAATTTAGTTTTCTCCGTCTTTGCAGGAAGATAGCAGAAGATTTGAGACTGTTAAAATCCCCAGAATATGAATGTGAAGCAGGACTGGATTAAGAGAAATGGGACACTGTAATGGAATGTCACGCTTTAGGGGCTGCTTCGGGGGCAGAGAGCAACAGGGGAAGCCAGCATTGGTTCCGGCAGTTGGAAGCCTAGAGGTGGACCAGGGCATGGGAAAAAAATACCAGGATCCTGACCTCCTCCCTAGTCAAACAAACAGTTGTCTCTGTTTGCTGCATGTCATCTAGGCTTGCTGGCTCCGGGTAGGAAAATTCCTGGAGATTTTGGAGGTGGAGTCTGGGGAGGGTGGGGTTTGGCAAGGGGAGGGACTTAAGTAGGGTATAGTGCCAGAGAGTCCTCCTTCCAAAGTGGCCATTTTCTCTGGGGGAACAGATGATCTCCTGGAGATGTGATCCCAGGAGATCTCCAGCCACCACCTGGAGGCTGGCAACCAAATCTCAGGCTAGGTTTTGGAACCAGTTGCTGTGATTCTTTGTGGCAAGGTCATTCTTTGATCCAGACTAGAGCTGCCATTTTCCTGGGGGTGGGTGGGTATCTCCTGCCCCCCCTCTGGGCAGTGGGAGAAAAATGGTAATGTAATGGGGGGACCATTTCAGGCATCCCAGAATACTGACATTATTGTGACTGGAAATGATGTCAGCACATTGCTGGCAACGCTGTAGTATTTGCTCAAAACTCATATGGGTTTGGCTGACTGCTAGAGCATTGCTGGTGAGACGCTGATGTCACTTCCAGTCATGTAGGAAGTGACACACAGCTTGTTGCTGCCAATTGCCTCTGAGGTGTGCCTCCCCCTACTGGTTGCCCACCTCATGCATAGGCACACTCTACACACAATCAGTCTCCTGGGGGAACAGGTTATCTCCTGGAGTTGTAATCCCAGGAGATCTCCAGTCACCACCTGGAGGCTGGCAACCAAATCTCAGGCTAGGTTTTGGAACCAGTTGCTGTGATTCTTTGTGGCAAGGTCATTCTTTGATCCAGACTAGAGCTGCCATTTTCCTGGGGGTGGGTGGGTATCTCCTGCCCCCCCTCTGGGCAGTGGGAGAAAAATGGTAATGTAATGGGGGGACCATTTCAGGCATCCCAGAATACTGACATTATTGTGACTGGAAATGATGTCAGCACATTGCTGGCAACACTGTAGTATTTGCTCAAAACTCATAGGGGTTTGGCTGACTGCTAGAACGTTGCTGGCGAGACGCTGATGTCACTTCCAGTCATATAGGAAGTGACTGACAATTGCCTCTGAGGTGTGCCTCCCCCTACTGGTTGCCCACCTCATGTTGGCAACTCTAATCCAAGTTAGTATTCTAAACTTTCTGGAGTGCTTATCTACTCCAGAATTTACAGTGGACTGGAAGGACAAAAAGGGAATTGTAGAAGCAAGTAAATTTAGTTATGGCTGTAACTTTAAGCAGAGAATGAATCACTTTATTTAACTACTAGGAATAAGGCCTATTGTGGAAATAAATACAACGAGCTCTAGAAAGAGGCTCTGGGAGAGTGCCCCCACCTTGGGCAGTCAGCGTCAATTTGCTGTGGTGACCCCATCAGGGTATAATGACACAGAGGCCACCATTTTCTCCAGGGGAACTCACATTGCTGGCAACACTGTAGTATTTGCTCAAAACTCATAGGGGTTTGGCTGACTGCTAGAACGTTGCTGGCGAGACGCTGATGTCACTTCCAGTCATATAGGAAGTGACTGACAATTGCCTCTGAGGTGTGCCTCCCCCTACTGGTTGCCCACCTCATGTTGGCAACTCTAATCCAAGTTAGTATTCTAAACTTTCTGGAGTGCTTATCTACTCCAGAATTTACAGTGGACTGGAAGGACAAAAAGGAAATTGTAGAAGCAAGTAAATTTGGTTGTGGCTGTAACTTTAAGCAGAGAATGAATCACTTTATTTAACTACTAGGAATAAGGCCCATTGCGGAAATAAATACAACGAGCTCTAGAAAGAGGCTCTGGGAGAGTGCCCCCACCTTGGGCAGTCAGCGTCAATTTGCTGTGGTGACCTCATCAGGGTATAATGACACAGAGGCCACCATTTTCTCCAGGGGAACTGTTGTCTGCCATCTGAAGAGCAGTTGTAATTCTGTGTGATCTCCATCCCTCTCCTGGAGCCTGGCAGCAATGGTTCCCCATGAGGGAATGGCTGGCTTGGAGGGTGGAGTCTATGGCATGGTACCAGTCTGAGGTCCCACCCCCCCTCAAACCTCACCCTTTCCAAGCTCCACCCCTCAAATCCCCAGGAATTTCCCACCTGGAGTTGGCAACCCTATCAGGAGTGGGCCCAATGAGTTGTCTCCCAAAGGCTTACAAACTTCTTTCCCTTCCCCTCCCCACAACAGACACCCTGTGAGGTAGGTGGGGCTGAGAGAGCTCTGACAGAAGCTGCCCTTTCAAGGAAAGCTGTGACAGAATGACGGGTTGCCCAAGGTCAGCCAGCAGCTGCAAGTGGAGGAGTGGGGAATCAAACCCAGTCCTCCCAGATTAGAGTCCGCACACTTAACCACTACACCAAACTGGCAAACATGCAACTGGATGTCTGTGTGTGTCTGTGTTGGTGCACTGCTCTGTTAGGAATTGGTTTTCACATTCTGGGTGTGTTTGGAGTTTCCCCCCACTCAGAGGTTTTAATGTACATGTCATAGTGAACCTCAGGCAGTTGTTTCAGCACCCCTCTTGTTTCTGTGTGGCTACATTGATGTGTCTGTGACTGAGTGGGTCACTGTGAGCCCCTGTTAGTGCAAACTGTAATTTCTCTTCTGCAATAAAAGCTTGTAAGGATGACATAAAAGATCTGAGGGCTATGGATTGCTTTAGTAGTACTTACTTGATACAAAACAAATTTATCTCCTGTAATTTATTTATTTTTTTGGTGCTCCCTCACAGTACTTTCTAAGCTTCCAAATGTACAGTAGACAAAAGACTGTAAACAGCCAAATAAAACTGCTCGGAGCTTTAGGGTACATACGAAAAGGCAATGAAAAACAGATGTGATCATTATAGAAAGCCAATAACCAGTTCCACACAGTAAGATTGTGCTTTTGATCTTTTTTTTTTAAAAAAAATTGTAGTATGACTGTGATTCAGAGTTCCCTTGAACACACAATCACATCTCAGATCAGAATTATGTGGTGGCCTTTTTGTGCATTTCAGCATCTCCAGATAATTTCAGTTCTCTGGGGCAGGAAGAAAATAAGTTGCTACATCTTTATAGAGTGTTGGAGAACAAGAAAGTTTTTATTGCTGTTGCCACTGACCATAACAGTCATCGCATATGAATACTAATAAATACCATACCTGTTACCATAAGGTTGTCCTCCCATACTACCCACTTGGGGCAGCAAAATGACTTGAGACAGCCCTGCCTTATAGCTAAGCAGAAGGAAAGAAACATGGCTTGCCCCTTTGCTCTGCCACCCCACCAGCCACAGCCGGGGCACTCATCTGGAGCTTCCTTCTAGATCTCGTTGTATTTCTTCCCACAACGGGCCTTATTTCTAGTTCATGAATAAAAACCAGTGAACACTGCATTCAGATGCCACATATATCTGTGGTTTAAGGACAAATATGCATGAATTCAGTTTGTTGATAGACCACTGTGTCTACCTATCCCTCCCCATACCAGTAATTGTGATTAAACCTTACCTCAAGTTATCTGTTGAAAATCTGAGTCCTAATTTGCCCCAATGGAAAAATGCTGACCAGTAAGGAACACACACATTCAGCAGAGAGATTAAAATAAATAGAAATAGTTTATTAAGCACAAACCAGCCAAAACAGTAAGCACGTAAAGAGAAGAAACTATGGGCCGTTCTGCATCTAGCATTTGCTCTGCTGTTTTACCAAACCCACGTTGGAACAGAAATTCCCCTCTACATTGCATGCCACTTTCGCTTTGATTGCTTGTCGGATTTTATGGAAGCCTCCACACTGCATGCTCAGGTTTCACTTCCTTTGATCTCTCAGTTTTATGGTGCTGTCTGCATAGATTTAGGGCCATTCAGGGGTAACTCTGCAGTCAGTACAGCATTGGCCTGTGGTATTTGAATGTGGTTTTGAACCTCATCTATTTCTGTTCTGGTGTGGGTTTGGTAAAATGACAGAGCAAATGCTAGATGCAGAATGGCCCAATGACATATGATACGAAAGATGCATGTTGCATGGGCACTCAAAAAAATAAACTTCTAACACTTCAGACAAAGCAATGAAAAACCATAAATCAATGTAATCATTAATAAAGGAAACAAAACACAATACACCAATGAAAAAGCTCAAATACAGTGTAAGTGTGCAGTTCCGTGGGTCAACCAAAATTAGTTTCTCCCCTGCTATGACAACCTTGCCCTCTTCCCTCCCATAGGACCGAAGGATTTTCCCTTCTGTCTACTTTTTTGCTGCGTATCCCCTTTTATTTATTTTCTTATTTGTTTGGCTATGGCTATCTTACCTGGTCACTTTATTTCACACACACGCACACACACACATATTTGATGATGCTGGCCCAGCTCAGGGAACTGAGGGAAGAGACAAAATCACCTTCTTATATTCTCCTTTTGAAATGGCTCATGAAAGGCTTTTGAATGTTCAAAATGAACAAAATATTTTATTTAACTTGGAGGAGAAAAGTTCAGGTGGAATCAGGTGTAAGATGTATGAGGTGAACTGATAATAAAACTGAGTTAACTTTGTATTCACACAAACACCACATAATTTGTTGCCAACAAGTAAGTGTTTCTGCTATTTGACAAGGTCTTTAGAACTTTGAGGAGAGAGGCTTTCTTTTCAGTTTTTGCTTAAACACTCAAGCATAGGTTTATGAGTTTCACTGACATGTAAAGTTTAGAAGGCAGGAACATACAACCAAGTTCCCCAAATCCTTCTTTATACACAAACCAGGGAACACTCTTCTTTTCTAGAAGCTATTTCACTTCTTAACTGGGCAGGGATCACTTCTCTTCACTAGAAGCTATTTCCCTTTGTTTGCTTGAATGTGGATCCTCCTTGATCCATTCAATATCTTAGCCTCCTTCCTGTTCCACAGTCAGTGCTTACCTGTCTCTTCTTCAACTGTCAGTTCTCAACTGTCATTTCTTTTTTTAAAAAAATCTGGTCATTTCTTAACTGACTGACTCAACAGAATTCCATTGAACAGCCTGTCACTCAAAGGTTCTCAGACTCTGGTAGACATTAACCCTTGATGGTCTGTTCATCCGGATCTTAAACAAGGGTTTAATCTGGGTTTAGCATCTTGTTTTGTAGCAGAGCTACATTCTTACATTCAGTCATGAACACAGAGGTCTGAATAGAGAAATGCTGTGCTTGGGTCTTGCTATGGGGAGCATCGGTGCCAGGTTCTATAGTAATACAAAGATTTCTTTACTTTTTGGGCTGTGTCTGGAATAGTGTGAGCATGAATGAAGTAGCCGGTTGGGGAGGGGTTAACCTTGTGTGCCTGGTTAAATCCTCTGGGCGGATTCTCTTGGCAGTGCTCTCCATCTGAGTGGTTCATATGTTCTCAGTGTGATCCCCAACTGTCTTCTGCTTTGCCTCTGATATTGTGGAGTGGATTGACTGAGACTGTGCATAAAATCCCTTCTTTGCTAACCTCTCAGAGAGTCTGTAAGGTGATTTTGTTTCAAAGAACCTTTGGTAGATATGTTTTCCCTCTGCCAGAAGTGCTGAGTTGGTTTTCTATGTTCTATGATGAGAATGTATTGTTATCGTTTTAAGTTCTTAAATGGTACTTGTTTCACAAGCTGCCTTGAGTTGTGTTTTCAATGAAAGATGGGATATACATTAAAAAAGTAGAGTGGTGTGCCAAGGCGCCTTTTGTTATGTTGTCACAGGATCCAGGCAGCCACAGTATGCTGTTTCAGCTGTCTGCCCCATCTCTGTAGTGATCTCCTGCTCTTGGCATAAGGTTTGCGGTGAAGATTTGTCCCCATACTATTTTATTGTTTTATTTTGCCATCAAGTCACAGCTGACTTATGGCGACCCTGTGGGGTTTTCAAAGCAAGAGACGTTCAGAAGTGTTTTTATGTGTTGCCTGCCTCTGCGTCATGACTGGTATTCCTTGGTGGTCTCCTATCCAAATACTGAGCATCCAACCCTACTTAGCTTCTGAGATCTGATGAGATCGGGCTAGTCTGCGCTATCCAGGTCAGGAGATCCCATACTATTACCCATGCACAAAGGCTGAATTTTTCCCTGAAGCATTTCACTGTTTCAGGGTGTATTTCACTTCTTCGACATCTGTTTGGGCTCTAAATCCTCTTTCTAAAAATTACCTCAAAGGTGATATGACACTTAAGGATTCTTGCACATGCCTCTTAAAAATAATTTGATGTTGTCGACGGTCACAAAATAAGGTCAGACTCAGAAAGCACCCCCCCCATACTTTTCTTTCAGGCTGTGGAATGTCGGTAGTTCAGCAGTTCGAGACCTGAGTGTGCTGCATGACGGAGTGAGCTCCCGTCTCTAGTTCCAGCTCCTGCCAACCTAGCAGTTTGAAAGCAAGAAATTGCAAGTAGATAAATAGGGACCACTTCGGTGGGAAGGTAGCAGCGTTCCGTGTGCCTTGGTGTTTAGTCATGCTGGCCACATGACCACGGAAACGTCTTCGGACAGCGCTGGCTCTCCGGCTTTGAAACGGAGATGAGCACCGCAACCCTAGAGTCGGATTCGACTGGCTTTCGAGCAAGGGAACCTTTACCTTTACCTTTACTGCTAAAAAACAGTGTTTAATTTTACATCTAAATGTCTGTGCTATTTCAAAAGTTAGGACCAAATAACTACTCTGGAGTTATACGAGTTAATTACTAATAGTTTTGTGCCATAGCTGAAATTAAGCACTAAAGTAGTCATATTATGACAGCTAATAATTGCTGTAGTGCTTAGCTGTTGCTGGTGATGGGATATGAATTAAAGCTTGTTTACGGCCCATTTCATACATCATGCCTTGTCCAAGCCCTGATGGGTGCTTGGAAAGAAGCATTTCCCAAGAATTAAAAGCCCACTGAGCAGATGCCTACCGCCACTGAGGCATCACTGTCCTGTTTGTCATTGGTCCTCTTCAGTCATGCTGCTTTAGACCAAGCCTGTAGAGTGTACCAGGTGTACCAGCCTGCTTGCAACAGTGCTACCTCTGTTATTCATCAAAAATCTGCTAAATTGGATCTCATTAAACAGGTCCATGTACTTGGGGGGTGGTGGCAGTTTTTATTATCCCCCCCCCACAGCATCCTTCCGCTTCATGCTGTTCCTGGGGGTCACCTGTCCCCTGGAGCAGCATTTCAGGGGACATCAAAGGCAGCACTGGGAGGGGTGTGTGTGCGCGATAAATTGTACAATCTGTAGTGAATTTCAATGCAATAAAATGGAACAGAGGAAAATTATGTAAGCCAAAAGGGTCTTCGTTGGGGTGAAAAGTGTGGTATAAATGAAGTAAATAAAATCAACCCAAGAAGGGCAGGTTGTGCTCTTTATTTGAAAATGAGATCAAGACAAGACACTTACAATATTCCTACCACTCTCCCCCATCCATGTAACTGATGTCCATGCGGAGAGTAGAGCACCCCTAAGAACAAGGACTCTAGGAAGTTCCACTAACCAGATGTTCCCAAGACATCCCTAAAAGCAAAATTATAGAGAGAGGGGTTTTACCAGAGCGACAGGTAACAAGAAACAGGGATATCTTTAATAAACAGGGATATCAGAGTGTATCCACTAAACATCTTTTATTGATACATAGAAAACCATAATATGTGAAGAGACCCCCAGTTATCCTGATTTCTTTTCCGGTAGCTGAAATGAGTGTGATGCTGTCAATATGCTTTTATATACACGATATCTTTAATAAACAGGGATATCAGAGTGTATCCACTAAACATCTCTTATTGATACATAGAAAACCATGTGAAGAGACCCACCCAGTTATCCTGATTTCTTTTCTGGTAGCTGAAATTAGTATGATGCTGTCAATATGCTTTTATATACACACACCCAGTTTGAAGACAGAACTCAACGTTACAAGGAAGAAATGAGTCCCTGACCCCATATTGCTCTTATAACAGCAAGGGCACGGGGGGACACATGCAACATGCGAATCTGCCTTTACTGAATCAGACCCTCAGTCCGTCAAGGTCAGTATTGTCTACTCAGACTGGCAGTGGCTCTCCAAGGTCTTGGGGTCACAGTGCTGGTGACTGAACCTGGGGAAGCCCAAGCAGATGCTCTACCATTGAGCCATGGGGCTGTGGCTCAGTCGAAGACCCTCTGCTGTGCATGTAGAAGGTCTCTGCTTCCATCCCTGGTGCTCTACATATACTGATCAAGCAGTAGGTGATGTGAAAGACCTCTGCTAGAGATCATGGCGAACACCATCTGATTCAGTAGAAGGCAGCTTCATATGAGTTCATATATGAAATCTGCAGGACAGAAGTGGTGGGTGGGTGGGTGGAAATGTTAGCTCCTTGATCTGCCTGACAATTCATCTGTACAAATCCTGCTCATCACCCCATTGTGTGTTTTGATTTATTTTTTCTTCATTTGAGTACTGAAACTAGAAACAACCGCAGTGTAGGAGAAAGTGGCAGTGGTGGGGGATTTGTGGTGGGAAATTATTGGGTTTCTGTCAGCTGAAGCTGCCATGAGTGTACTGTGTCTGTTTTAATTGCTTGGCATTCCTTTCCCATGTGCTTGTGTGCTTCAAAGCTGTAATGCGTATCTTTCAAGGTTACTGGAGGAGTTGGTACTGTCTATGTTTCGTGGGAGCTTCTAGCTTCCCAGCTGCCTGGCCGTTAGTGAATCTGCCAAATACCCGTGCGCGGGAGCCCATCTAATTGGGTAGTACATGGGGGTGTGTGCATATGAATACCCTATATCCTATTAGGCGCATAGGTACCCCGCCATTCCTAACAGTGTTCATGTTACTGCATCTATGGCTTTTCAATAAAAGTAAAACCTTCTTAGAAGTGTGTACTTCGTTGTCTTGCTGTGGATCCTGACATTTTCAGAGAGGGTAGCAGTTCTCTCCTTCACTAATTCTTCCGTACAAGTGGCCCCTCCACATTCTCCATTATTTTGGCAAACCTGGGTATGGGAACATTTGGGATTAGGAAACGATCCCAGCTAGATCTCCTCCCTTGTAAATTCCATTAATTTCAAAGAGAGAGGTTTAAGAGGGCGTTTCGTCCCCCCACTAATATATGGAATCTGAAATTCAACTTTACGTTTGTTTAAAATGTAAAGTGTTTTACGTGCATTGGGAAAGCAATATTGTAAAGCATTTGCTTGCTAGAGTCAATTTATTTGGGACTTGGAACGTCAAGAATTTGCTTGGATTTGAATTTGTGTGTTCCAAAGGCATGCAGGTCATAAAGAAGTACTTGGTTCACAGAGGACCCTGTTGCCTTATCCGAGCGGAGGCCTATTGCCTTGTGAAATAATGAGTATGTTTGACAACCTGAGGTCACACGGCATGTGGAAGAAACAGGAAAAGTTCCTCTCTGCTGACTTTTCTTTCCACTTGTTCTTTAAAGCACCAACTCTCATGTATCATCTGAAGGAAAAGAGGAGGAAGCCTGGCATGTAATTTCGCAATTTTGTCCCAAACTCCTACCATTCTTCCATGTTAAGGGTGAAGAATGTACCGCTGATAGCATCTCAATTGGTTCTCTGTCTAGTGCTCCTATTCAGTTTGGATGTACCTGTCTACGAATAAGCTGTTAATGTTATCACTGACTATAATGTGAAAACATAATGACTTCCCTCTTTTCTTTTTTGCTGTTTGTCTCAGTCCAACACGCGCGTGCACACGCACACGCACACACACACCCTCTTTCCCATAACAGCAATGAAGCCAAATGAACATGAGCAAATCAAATAAGCAGACTGGCTTTAATTGTTAAAACTTCCCTTACTTCCCTGCCCCCATCTATTTTTAGTGCACATGCAAGTATAATACGTTGACAATTAGGGGACAGACATTGTGATACCACAAAGGGCCATTTGCAGTGGAGATCTGCTCAGCTTTTTGACTTGGGGCACAATGTATTTCTGGAGATTAGTTTTTCTTTAAAGGAGAATGCCCTGATTTGAAACGACAGGTTCTGATCCAATCTTAAAAGTCACACTTTCCTTGGGCATTTGGTATAGCAGATGAAATTTCATTTGCAGCATCTGAACATAGCTATTGAACTTTGAATTGAAGTTGAAATGTCCTTGTAGCAAGCCCCCTGGATTGACGGATCTTATAAGGATATATAAAGCCATGGCTACTCTCTTGCCACACTTAGGCACATATTAGTTAGTTCTATTAGCTTCTATAGAAGGGTTACATACATCCTTAGCACTGAAACCAATGGGATGCTAATGCTCCAGAATTCTGCAGTCTTTTTTAAAAGCCTTTTTTCTATTTACCCATGTTGCATTAGGTAAACCAAAGTAAATTTTGGTTCAGTTGCTTAATGAACTAACTACCAATATTATTTTCAAAAGCGAAAGCTGTGCTGATACCTTAGATGTCAAGCACTTCAAAGAATGGGTGTTGTAAATATGCAAACATGCCAATTAAAACTTGATTTTGAAGGCGGAATGAAACAAATTGCTAGCAAAGGCTGCTTGTATGTGCTTGGTTTTGTGAAGAGCCAATAAGGATAATATAGTAAGCCAGGTACATTTTAAAAAAGAAAAGCAGTTTTTTGGAGGCAGGAATTCATAACTGAAAAATGGTAAGGGGAGGAAAGAGTTAACGCTTTTCAGCATCTCCATTCCAGACTCCCTGCAGTTGCTCCCCTCCCCTGCTGCCCAGAATCTTTCAGTTGTTTTTTTTCCTTCCGAGGGAAAAACAGCTGGCAGTAAAATTTGGAACACAGTAACTGGGAAGAGTGAAACAGTTCAAAACCTGTTTCTTTTGTGCCCGGAATCTTTCAGTTGTGTTTTTTTCCTTCCCAGGGAAAAACAGCTGACAGTAAAATTTGGAACACAGTAACTGGGAAGAGTGAATGGGAAGTGTGAATGGGCAAGCCAACCCCTCTCCCATTTCTTTGTTTAAAATTCCCAGATTGCAGAACTGCTTTTCTTTTTTAACACAGCATAAACCTTTGTTGGTCTTAAAGGTGCCAGTGAACCAACAGGGTCTGGATCTAACAGCATCTCTAGCTTGTCTTTCACAGGGTTGTAGAGGTAGCTCCTTAATTGCTATCATGAAACACTTAACCAAAATTGGTTCCAGTCTTTTGACATACTTCTGTTCTAGCTGCTACAGGGAACTGTGATTCTCAAATTCGTTCCCCACCTGACCTTCAGCCACTTGGAAGTATGTTTATCAAGGTCTGGTGGAAAATTGGGAACATCAGAGGAATAAGTTCAAAGACTTCTGCTAAGCATTGTAAGAAGTTTGCACTGATGGGAGAAGAGTGTCTAGAAGTACTTTCAGCTCCAGTCTTATTGCTTGGGGCTATGCCGATGTGTAGAGTGTTCAGAAAGCATGGGGGAAACAGTGGGATCATGCATACTGGTGATAGAAGCAGCAGCATGTGTTTGTGTGTGTTAGAGAGACATTGATATGGTGCTTTCTCCATTACCCTTCAGGAAGAAATAAAAGTGGTGGTGGAGGCACAGGTGCTTCCATCCATTAAAATTGCATCCCACTCTGAGAAAGAACATAAGGGTAATAACATGCTTGATGCTAAGGCTTGTGACACGCTTATTACTCATTTTTGGTCTTATCTAGCTTAGACATCACAATATTTGTATCAAGGCTTCTACCAGTGCTAGTTGATTAGGTTATCTAAGGTCCCTGCCACACGGCAGGGAAAACACTGGCCAAAGTGCGGCTTTTAAAAGCCGCACCAAAATAGAGATGCTGCGGTGGGATCCCATGGATCCCTCTAGCTGTGGCGCCGTTGCTCCCTGGCACGATCAGATGCCGAGGAGGAACAGACGATTGGGAGGGGGAGGCTGCCGAACTGCGCATGCTCAAGCATGTGCAGTTTGGCCGGGGGCCGGGGATGCGCTGGCGGAAAGATGCGCCGGCGATCCCACGGCCGGCAGTGATGCGGCCTTTCGGATAGAACCACCTCGGTAGATGGTTCTTTTTTACTACGGGGTTTGGCCGGAAGGGGCAGATCGGGAACGGGCGCGGCACGCTTCCCAGATGTTGCTGTGGGATCGCACCCTTTTGCTGCGCCCTCGATCCGTCCCTCTCCCGGCCCATACCCTCTCATGTGACCGGGGCCTAAATATTTGTTTGCAAACAAAGGTTTTTTAAAATTACTTTTTAAAGTAATTCATCATTTATATTAGCTTTGAAAACAGTTTGAGGGGAAGGGTTCAAGTTGAAAATGGCAATAATTTGGGGGTTGTTTTTAAACCACTGTTTGATGTGAAATTGAATGATTGATTTCTGTTTGGATTGTCAAGGATAAAGGCAAGCTGTGGCCATGCCATCAGCCGCCCCCATTGCCAAGGTTACTGCAGGGTTAAGGCAATTGCCAGTTTGAGTGGCATTTTGTGCAAAGGACATTAGTCACCCCCCCCCTCCTGCCTGAGGCTCATTGGAAAAGATGACGGAATGAAAAATGCTTCAAGCTAACACCATGAAAGAAGAAGAGTTGGTTTTTATACCCCGCTTTTCTCGACCCAAAGGAGTCTCAAAGCAGCTTACAATCACCTTCCCCTTCCTCTTCCCACGACAGTCACCTTTTGAGGTAGATGGGGCTGAGAGACTTCTGAGGGAACTGTGACAGACCCAAGGGCACCAAGTTTCATGCAGAGGAGTGGGGAATCAACCCCAGTTTTCCAGATTAGAGTCTGCCACTCTTAACCACTACGCCACACTTCCTCTTAGGAGAAAGATGCCATGTGTTGCAGGTATGCACAGTAGGATTTTGAGATCAGGAGATCAGGTGGGGGTCCATGAAGTGAATTTAGCAAAAATAATGAGTAATCTGATTTGGGAATGCCTATCTTGTTCACCGTTCGTTTGCATTCTGGAAACATTTGGTGGCTTGGTTCAGATGTTGGGTCATTGGGTGCAGCTATGTTTTCAATAGGAGATTTCTATAGTTGATTTTAAATCATGTGATATATTCATTATTCTTATGGCTTTTAATATGGCCTGTTGAGTGAGATTTTGGTTTGCTGAAAGCCACCCCAAGCCTTGCTCGTCAAGGGAGTGGTGGGGTATAAATAATGAAATGATGAAGCAGATGTGGTTTTGGAGGACCAGGGTCCCTGTTGCCTGGGCATGGACTGGGAAGTCCAAATGGCCCAAGAACAAGCCAAGCTGAGCAGCTCCTGCAGTGCTGTTGGCTGGCGCTTTAGGGGCCACTCTGCTCAAACCCAGTCAACAGTGCCAGGAAGGGGGACCTGCTCACCCATTGCCTCGAGGGGCAGTGTGAGAGGAGGCAACTGGTGAGCTGGCCCTGATCACTGCTGCTGCCAAAGGCCGTGAACCAAGTAATGCCTGCGGTGTTGGTAGGGATTTCACCCTGGCCCGCTTTAATCACCTGCTCTCAGCGGTACCGAAAGGGGGATATTTACACATTCCCTACTCCCAACACATATGTTCCTGCTAACTGAATGCAGTCAAAACAGTAGGACATGTGTTATTATACTGACTTTTTTACAAGGACATTCATTCCACATATCTCTTCTGTTCTATCTTAGTTCTGTTCTGTCTTAGTTCCCAAGAAAATCTGATACATTCTACACATAGCTCCTTCTTGGCGACCGATCTAATGAGACCACCTCTAAAGTGGCCAAATTCTGTGTTGAGGCTTTGGACATAAGAAAGCAGATACCGCAAACCTTTTAATAACCTTTTATCTATAATCAGATATAAGCTAGAAGACGATGAATTTTAATCCTTGTATATTAATTTTATATTTGTATGTAAACTGCACTGGTAAACTGCTTGGTTGATCTTTGATCATAATAAATGTTGTTGATGATGGTAGGGATTTGATTGATTGATTCAGTTTATAAACCACCCTCTCCCAGAGGGCTCAGGGCAGTGTACAGCATATAACAGTGTACCAATAAATAAAAACAGTTGAAACAAATTCAATGAAAACAAAACAATACATTGCAACAGTTTGCTTCCTCCTGGCTGCCAACAGCTCTCCAGTGGGAATTTTTTCCAGCTCCCAGTGACCCACTGGGAACTTTCACAGCAAGTCCACCCCCGAATATCACAGTCCTCTTCTCAGATCTTCATCTTCTGTGGGTGTTTCTTTTAAATTGGCAAAGTATGGTTAGCATGGCCTCAAAGCCATGGTTGGCCATGAATGCTGGGTTGTAGTCATTGTCTGGAGACAAAGGACTAACCGTAGCCACTCAACTTCACAGGAATTCACAGGCGTTGGGCTTCGATAAGTGACCTGTTTCGGCAGATCTTATGTATCCTACTTAATGCGTTAATGAAAAATGTATAAATGAAACTAAGTGTATGTGTTTGTAATGTTAATTAGCAGCCCTATTTCCCTTTGCCCTTTTCCCATCCCCATTTGACTCTGGATTAAAAGCTCTGTAGACTGAAGGCTCGTCTTTTGCTTCACTCTCTGCAAAGTGGCCTACTCTCTCATGCCGGAGCTGATGAAAATTAGCATAGCACTTTGAGCAGTAATTGCAGCATGCTTGGGTTTTTTCCAACTGAGACTGGAACCTGTTTGCCTTAAGGGACTGACACTTTGGGTCAGAGGAAAGAATTGGCCCCATCGTGGACTGTGTTACATACCTGGCCAAACAATGTTGCTTTCAACCTTCTAGGCTGATGATTGTCACTAAATGCTCACATGTTGTGATGCGGTACCACAATAAGATAGTTCTCTAAGTCTCCAGAGTTACCGAATATTCAAGCTGAAGACATTATGAGCTGTGATAAGCTTTCTTCCTACATTTTATTTGCCACCAGCTGTGTTAGAGCAATCAAAGGTCCATTGATTGTCACACCCTCAACCTTTCTCTTCTATTGTTCCTTTTTTCATGTCAAAAGCTAAAGACCCAAATTCTGTAATAGCTTTCAACAAATAGAAAACAAGAAAGGCTATTCATTATTGAGCTAGAAAGAACTATAATGAACTAGATGAAATGGATAAGAACTGAGGCATGAGTGTGTGCTTTGAAACAGCCAAGATGGGACCATGGATCTGGTAGAAGGTCCCAGGTCCAGTCCTTGGCATGTTAAAAACATTAAATATTGACAGATATACAAAAAATATACATGCATTTATTTCAAAAGTAGATTAAAAACAGATATTGGCCATGGTGATAGCATCAATTCAGAATCAAATTATACAGTGACAACCAAAAATGACCATTGTTGACCCTGATCGTACATATTTCAGTCTTCCTCAGTGGTCAAACAAATAATATAATGGAATGGCTCCTGATATTACAATGCAACAATGATTTCTTATAAATTGACCAAGATGATTTTTTAAAATGATTATTGTCTGTGACCAAAGGCAGAGATATTAATCAGAGGCCTCATTCTTGATAGTTCCCTGACACAGTCATGTACAATTTCCTATAGTAATGGTTCAGTTGCATACCTTTCTTGCTTGGTCAGAAAGATTCGATGCAGCCAACAGCCAATAGTGGTGCAATAGTACAAAATACAAGCTGTAACCTTAAAAGTCTGTGTAACTTTAGAAGTTGGAGGTCACACTGGGAGAAGTCCATGATATAACTACTTACCATGCCAGCATCAACATTCCCGGGAAATGGGTCAGTGCTGATACAGGAAGGCAACATGTCGTGGGCTTCTCTTACTTAACATATGGCATCTGAAGGACTGAGAAATGTGCTACAGCCAAGATGATATGGGAAGGGATTTCTATATAGACGATCAGATTAGCTGATAGTGTTTAAAAAGGTGTAGAAATTAGCGGTGATGCTTCATCAGGGAAGGAAACAGCCACAGATTAATTGAAACTTATTTTTTCTTTAAATGGAACTTGCAAATTCCTCTGCCATTCCTTTGCCTTCATAATTCAGTAGACATACACATTGGCTTACCCCTCTCATCTGACTTGTAGTTCCCCCAGTCTTTAGGCTGAATATTTTATTCATTTAGGATTCCCCTGAGCTTGATCTGAGACAAGGGTGACCTTGGACCACTCTTCTGTTTCTGCTTCACCTATGTCACAGTGATGCTGTGAGGATAAAAAGGGAAAGGAGATAACCCTGTGCCCTTTCCTGAGGTCCCCGGAGGAAAGATGGGATAAAAGTCTGTATAAATTGCATGGTACATACCATTCCATAGTGGCATTACCATTTGGTCAACATACGTCCTTATGTACTATAATATAGGAGGCTCTCAAGGAAACCAAAATTCCTCAGCATTCAAAGGGTATGGAACTGAAAATATAAACCAAAAGAGAACAAAAATTCCATGTATCAAACTTATTTGGGGGAACAGAGTATATGTTTGTGTTTTGCCTGCATGTATACTTTGGTTTTCCTTGTTAAAGAATTTTCAAATAAAGATAATAGGGGTGAAAGTAAGCTAGTATTAAGAGTAAGGGAGTACTGGTAATAAAAGAGAAACAATTAATTAGTAATGCCTGTCTTCTGCTTTTGATTCCCATGAGGAAGACGGCAAGAGAAAAATATTTAAAAAGTGACATCGACAGCATTACTATGTCACTTCCACGAAAAACCTGGAAGTAACATAGGGTAGCTCTAGGAATCACTGGAAACTCTGTGATTTTACCATATTGTTCCTAGTGAGTCTTAAAGCTACCCCATGTCACCTCTGGGTTTTCCCTGGAAGTAACGTAACAACATTGCTGATGTCTCTCCCCCAGTCCTTACTCCCAATCCTCCTGCTGGTTGCCAAGCTTGATATGGCAACCGTACCCATGAGAGAACCTGTACTAGTAAGAAACGTAGGATACTTTCATCTCTGAGTAAAACTTTGTGAAAGCTTTAATAGCATGAACACATTTTTCCTCCCTTACCCTCATTCCTTGGTCTACTGCGCTTTAATTGTCTTAATAATTCTCAAGCTATATGATAGGTACCATATGGCTATTTAATCATATAAATAGCTATAAGGTAGAACATTTTATATGTAATGTCGAAAAATCTGTTCCGTACTAAATGTCAACAGCAAAAGTTATTATGTGCAGCTGTGTTCAAGATTGAGTCTGTTTCTAAAATAACACTAGAAACTTGACCACTAGGAAGCCAATTTCTCTTGATAGCCCCTTAAGAAATAACATACTCATCTTGTTCAGTGATGGAATCAGCGGCTTGAGAATAAGTAGATGGGATGGAAAGTGATGGGAACCAAACTGACTGTGATTATCTGGAAGAGGTATCTTGGGGTTGTGGTGTATAGCTCAATGAGAACAGATTAAGTCTGTTTCTAGCGGTCTGATTAGACAATACATTCAGTGGGGGTTGGGTTGGCTGAAACCCTCACCCAACTCATGTTTAAAGTGTGACCTTGTCCTCTCCTGAGCACAGTGCCTTCCCTTCTAACCTATGACCTTTCAGTAGAAGAAAATGGCCTTGGGTTTGGGCTGTTTGGGCTCTCTGCTGGTTCCTCACGAACCAAGATCAGATTCTTTTGAGAGAGAAAAAGAGTCAATGGGGTGTAACTTAAAAAAAATTCAGAAAAAGAAACTCCGCACCCTATAACAAGGCTACTTGGCATTCTCTTTAAAATATCTCACAAAAACCCAACTTGTTCAGAGGTAGAAGCTGTCTGCTTAAGAGTAAGTAGACTGGAAGGAAAGTGATGGGTTCTGATTTGACTTGGAATATCTAGATAAGCCATTTTGGGGTTGTAGTGTATAGATCAAGAAGAACATGCAGTGGCGATCAAAAATGTTAAATTGCTTGTGCGAGATTATTAGGAAACAGATTGAAAATAAAATTGCATACATCATAATGCTTCTGTATAAATCTATGGTGCTGCTGTTGTGGTTGTCCCATCAGAAAAAGAATATTGGTGGTTAGGAAATGAGCAGAAAAGAGAAAACAAGGTCTTAGAGACCTTCTCCAGGAGAAAAAGCATTTGGGGCTTTTAAGTCCAGAAAAAGATGACTCAGGAAGAAGATGATAGTTCTAAAAATTATGAATGACATATAAAAGTGGATAGATCTCTGTCTGTTTGTCTCTGTACTATACCCATTTATATTGGTTGGCTATGGATGTGAGATAGTTATATTTTTTGTTTCCTGTGATGCATCAGTAACATGTGGCAGTTGCAACCACAAGATGTGGTAATATGCTCTGGTATAGGCAGTTTTCAAAAAGATAAGGCATATTCATGGAGACCACTATAAGATAATTGGTACCTCCTGTGTTCTGGGGCAAGTTGCCTTTCAGTAACATTTGCTAGAGCTTAAACAGCAATAGGGGGTTGTTACCTTATTGCTCCATCTGTTGGAGTTTTAGAAAAATCTGGTTGGCTACTGCTGGTGCAAGATGCTGGGTTAGGTGGACCTTGGCTCTGATTCAACAAGAACCTCCTTATATTTATGGTGCCAAATTAAAATAGAAACTGTTTAAACAAATAAGAGAATCAAAGAAAACACATATCTGGGCTGGTATTAGGCCATGAACAGGAGTCACTGGTCTTAGGCTGCGAGTCAGGGGACGAGAACCCTTTGGCTCTTGGTCTTCAGCTTGCAGCCATGAACTCATGTCCCTGGCCCTGCTCAGGCTAACTACGGCTGCGATCAGATGAGCTATTTGATCTGATGTTGTCACCCTTTTGGATTGAAAATGCTCGTTCAAACAGCCTCATCCATATCCTGTTCAGCAGTCATTCCCCCCCCCATCTCACGCTCGACTTTCCCGACACCAGAGAAAGTCCGAGTTTTACAGATTCAGCTGGTTTCACTGTAAATTTCCTAATGTCTGAATGCTTTTTTGTGAACTCAAACCATTCGGGAGGTTTGATTGCACATTTTGGTCTTTGTGCCATTTTAAAAAGTCAGTTAGTGATGTGCGCATAAGCAGATCTTTGTGCCAGGGTTGGGAAGTGCCACTTATGTGCTTCAAATGTGCTTATATGCTACAAAGATATGATCTTCTTCTAGTTTTCGCTTGGCTATTTTCCTTTCTTTGTTGAAGACTGACTGTTTTGATGCTTTGATTGGTTTACCTGTATTTGAATAGGCTAGTGTGCTGTTTTTCTTGTATGGAATTCATATAATAATTTTTTTTAAAAAAAAGTGTTTTGCCACTGAACTATTTAGTCAGGATCAGGAGCCCACTAGGAGAGTTGTGTTTGGGCAAGAATCTCCCCCAAACTCCTCTCTTTCTTGGAGTGGTACTGCGATGGAAATAGTCCCTATTAAGGCTCCCATTTCAGCGGCTGTGATTCCACCAGGGGAACTATAGTCCAAGTCACGTCACAGTTTCCCTTGGGCCTAGCAAGAGAACATCTGGCAATATATCTCTAGGTCTCCAGTGAGTCAGGCATTGTCGAATGAGAATTGCCATCTTGGTTTGGAAAATCTTGGAGATCTGATGTTGATGCCAAACAAGAGACTCTCAAAATCAGTCACCTTAGGATCCATTTTCTAGATGTTCACCAGTCTCACAGACTCTCACCACTCAAATTCTCACAGACAATGTTCAAATTTGAGCTGGAATACAAGTTTCAGGCAGGAAAGGGAGTGATTTCTGGAGAAAAAGTAAAGTTTAATAGGAACCAATGAAATTTCAGCTCTTGGTGGAGGGATCGCCGAGCTATCAAAACAGAGCTGTGCTTCGACTGATCGCTTAAGCACATGTGTGAAAAACAAATATTAAAAAATGCTGCCCTTTTGCCTATTCCACAGTTACCACGCAGCAAGTGTGATCACTCAACCACGGAGTGAGTGTGCGGTGCGGGTGGGATGTCTAAACAAAATTCTCTGGCACGAATAGATTCAGTTAGAACAGAAGCATGGCCACTTCTTGCTTGGCCCTTCATCTGATTGCACCCTACCTGTAAGAAGAGGAGAGTAAACTCAGTTCAGATGGAGCTCAGCAGCTGCTTGCTTGCTGCAGTAGCCCTCAGGGTTCTGTGCAGGAGGCTTTAAGGCTGTTTAATGTAGTAATTTTATTTTGCAAGCTGCCTTGGGCTTGTCACTGCCAAATCCATGCAACTTGCTCCCTTTGGACAAGTTTAACCTTTACCAGTGAGCAGTTCTGTTTGGGCTGTCCTTTTTGCATGATGCCTTGAATCTCAGACCAATGGCTCCTGGAGGTCCTGTGACTCCCAGTCTAGAACATCTGGCTCTGCTTTGGCTGTCTCTCCCTGCCCTCCTTACCAGATAGAACAAATGGTTTGGTTGCACAAGTCAGAGATGGTACCTCAAAACATGTTGTGTGTATCCACTTGTTAATTCCTACTGGGATTTAAAACAAAATCAATATATGAGCATTGGGCCCTTAAAAACAGAGAAGCTTAGGTGAGCATCTAGGGTTGTCAGCTCTGGGTTGAATAATACTTGTAGGTGCTGGGTGTGGAGCCCTGGGGAGGGTGGGGCTTGGGGTGAGGAGGGACCTCAGCCTGGTATAATGCCACAGAGTCCACCATCCAAATTTTCTCCGGGGAACTGATCTTGATCATCTGGAGATCAACTGTAAAAGCGGGAGATCTCCAGGTGCCACCTGGAAGTTGGCAAACGAATGAGCATCACAAATTGTGTGCCGCTTAAACAGGGTTGGGTTGCCAATTAGGGGCTGGGAAATTTCTGGAGATTCAGGGGTGGAGCCTGGGGAGGGTGGAGTTAGGTGAGGGGAGGGACCTCACCAGGGTAGCATGCCGTAGAATCCACTCTCCAAAGCTACCATTTCCTCCCAGGGAACTGACCTCTGTTGTCTGGAAATCAGTTGTAATACAGGAAGAGCTCCATGCCACACCCAGAAATTGGCAACCCTATCAAAACTCCAGCTGTGTCCATAAGCCAGGTGGCTGCAGAGATGACATTGGTTTATGTTGTGTAGCAGTTCTTGTTTATAAATGAGCTTTTCCCTTCTATGTCCTTGCTATTCTGCAGCGTGGTGATAGATCATTCTAAAAGCCTGTAGCTCTTACTGTTGCTCTGTGTGTTTATGTGTGAGATATAAAGAACTCTGAGATACTTAAATACATCTTTAACCACATAAATCTCCTTATCAGTCTGTCACTGGCTATTTCTTTTCCCAAACAAATCTAGACACTTAAAAACTTTTCACTTGATGAAAGTGCATAAGAGAGAATAAATAAAGGCCAGAGTGACAGTCGGTGTGTTTTCTCTGCAGTATCAAGAGAAAATAAAAAGAGTAGAAAATCTGAAGAACTGTGAGCCAGATTGGTCTGCTTCTCTGCCCCATGGCTTTTCATGCAGTCCATTTTATGGTTCAACCAATGGTAGAAACAGGAAGTATAAATATGCAGACCAGAATTCAGCCCCGGACATTTTTTTTTAGATCCAGGGCCAGTTGCTGGCAAAAGTACAGAAGAACCTTGCCATGACCCATCCTCGAGAAACACCTAGTGATCAATGGGGTCTTGCAACATTAGGGTGTTGTGGAACTATAATGATTTGTTTATTTTGATTATACCACACTTTTCTCTGCAATGGGGACTCAAAGCCGCTTACATCATTCTCCTTTCCTCCATTTTATTCTCTCATCATTTCTGTGAAGTAGGGAAGGCTGAGTGTGTGTGACTAGCCCAAGGTCACCCAGAGAGCTTAAATGGCATTCGAACCTGTGTTTCCAACCACTACGCCACACTGGCTGTTTGAGCTCTTTGGTTGGTTGATTGAGCAGTAGTTCTATCACTGCTTTCCACAGTTCAGCCTCCTCCTTTCCCTATGGATTGCTGTATGAGATTCCAGCACTCTACCAAAACGTGCCATCCTGGATGTTGGGCAATCATCAACTTGGTTTGTGTTATTTTGGCAGAGGCGGAGGAGGCGGAGGAAGAGAAGCAGCTGTTGAGTTGCAGCCAGCCTTTGGTGACCCCTGCTATGGGGTGTTCAAGGCAACAGGTGAGCAGAGGTAGTTTGTCATTGCCTTCCTCTGCATGGCAACCCCAGTCTTTTTTGTGGTCTCCCATCTAATTACTGACCATTGCTGACCCTGCATAGCTCCTGCTTAGCCAAACTGGATTTTTCGGGCTGCTGAAAGCATATAAACTGAAGCTCAGTTCAGACAAGACTGAGGTGCTGCTGGTCAACGATAAAGCTGCTCAAGGGCTGAGAAGTCAGCCTGCCCTGGAGGGGGCTGTACCCTCCTGAAGGAACAGGTTTGTAATTTGGGGTACTGCTGGATCCTGGCTTACAGCTGGAGGCCCAGATCTCCTCTGGGGCATGTAGTACCCGTTATCGATATGCTAGCTGTGGTTGTTCCTTGAAAAGTATGATCTGACCACACAACTGATATGCTAGCTGTGGCTGTTCCTTGAAAAGTATGATCTGACCACAGTGATCCATGCTCTGATTGCATCCAAGTTAGATTACTCTAAGGCATTTTACAAAGGGCTGCCTTTGTTTGGAAAATTCAACTTTTCCAAAAAGCAACAGTCAGAGAGTCAGGGGTGGGATAAAGGGACCATATCATCTCAGTCCTGAAAGATATGCACTGGATGCCTGTTTGTTTCCAGGCAGAATTCAAAGTGCAGGTTCTTACCTTTAAAGCCCTAAATGGCTTGGGGCCAGGGTACCTGAAGGACTGCTTCTTCCCATGTTGTCCAGCTTGCCAGTTAAGATCTGCCTCACAAGCCCAGCTATCTGCGGGGGTCCTTCAGAGGTGAGACAGGTGGCAACCAAAGTAGGTTTTTTTTCCCCAGTAGTAGCACCTTCCTTATGGAATACCCTTCCCACTGAGGCTTGTCTTGCCACCTACATTGCTTTCCTTTAGGTACCAGGCCAATATGTTTGGGTTCATCCAGGCTTTTAATTAAAGGGATGATTTTTTTAAACACTAAACTGGGAGATATTAACCTAAACTGCCTGTGACCTGTGTTTATAATCTATGTTTTTAATGCTGGATTTCAAAATCGTCTCCAAACTATGCCCAATTAAAAGCCGAATAATATTGGCTTTTATTCAGGTTCAGCTAGATCAGTAGTTCAATCATTTCTCTAATCTGATTTGGTTGAATAAATACCTGAAAAATACTGATAAGGTAAATACCGAATGCACACCCCTACTCAGCAAGTGAACTCAGGCGTTTAAAGGAACAGCATCCCTTTACATGCCTTTATTCTTCCATTGAAAACAATGAAGGATGCGGGCACCTTTTTGGGGGGCCCATAGAATTGGACCCCCTGCTCCAATCTTTTTAAAAGTTGGGGTTTTTCTTAGGAGAAGCACTAGCAGCTATGCTACAAATTCGGTGTCTCTACCTCAAAAAACAGCCGTCCCCAGCCCCAGATATCCCCAGATGATTCTCCACTATAGCCTATGGGGAATGGCGTTTACCTGGGGAAACAGAAAGGCCCAGGCCGGCATCACATCAGAAGTGACATCAACATGCCCTGGGCAACTCTCTATCTTTGGGCAAAAACTCTATGGTAAAACCAGCTTCTACCATAGAATTTTTGCCCAAATACCAGCGCATCACCCAGAAATTGCTAGCGTGAAGATGTCACTTCCTGTGTGACACTGGCAACATGGCCTAGGGCTTCCTCTTTATACTGTTAAGGCCCCCCTGCTGGCCAGCTGATTGGCAGCAGGGGGCAGGGCTTGGTGGCAAGGGAACCCTGCCTCCACCGGGGGAAATCTGCCAACCCTAATCATTAGGCAGGCAGGATTCAATAATCCAGTGCAGCTTCCCCAAATGTGGCACCCACATGCTGCTTGACTATTGCATCAATGCAGAATCAAGGCAGAGAAGGGGAAAAAAATTATGGTGAGGTGGAAAAAGAAATTTTATTTCACCTGAGGATTCTGCAGTGGGATTTTTTTTTAACTTCATTCCAGGATGGCGACAGTGGGAAAATAAATTTTATGTGACACTTGAGTGAAATAAAAATTCTATTCCCACTGCACCATCTTTTTTTCTTCTCTTCCTTGACTTCACCTGGTTGAGCCTATACATCTGTACAGGGGCTCAGGCACCCTGCAGTTTGGCTAGCACTAGGGTTGCCAACCTCCAGGTGGTTGCTGGGGATCTCCTGGAATTACAACTGATCTCCAGGCAACAGAGATCAGCTCCCCTGGCGAAAATGGCCACTTTGGTAGGTGGACTCTATGGCATTATACCCCATTAAAGTCCCTTTCCTCCCCAAACCCCACCCCCAAATCTCCAGGTATTTCCCAACTCAGAGCTGGCAACTGTAGCTCATGTCCTGCTCACTGTTGTGAACAGAGACATGATTTTTTGACAATCTCATCATTTGTAGATCAATTTGTGGGTGTTTTTTTACATTATTCCTTCCTAACCATGCAATAAAGTGCAATTGGCTTCTGCAACTCCTCTGCACAACTCCTCTGTTGAGCAGGCAATTGTTTAAATAGACAATTAGATCACTTTCAAATCCTATAAACTGGTCATCAGTAAATGCTGTGATTCAATGAAATCCTATTCTTTGGTGTTCTTAGTGACACTAGTGGCTGCTGATCAGTTTGAGCCAGCAGTGTCCTTGTGCATGCACAGTTTTGGGGAAATCCAGTGCAAACCAGTCCAGCAGGCATTCATGGCTACTCAACACCAACCAAACAAAGCGAGTGATCAGCTCACACCTGATTGCTTCCTTTGAACACAGCAAGTTTGACGTTTGAACATGTTCACAGTGAAACTTGCAGCATCCGTACACATAGACAGTTTGTACATGTATAGGCACTCTACACACAAACAGGGAACACATGTGTGTTGGTGACGGCGCTTGCACCTCAGTCTCCTTTACCTCGTCATGCATGCTCACTGTACCTGCTAAGGTGGTCTGTGCACGTACTGTGCTCACGGCGGTAACAACGTTATGTGTTCTTGAAACATCCTTTATGTAACTTGAACTTTTCTAAAAGCGAATACACCCAGTTCCACAATAAGACCAACAAGTTCTTCTGCAGCATGGCACTACAGGGGTAACAACCTTTAAGTAGAAACCTGAAAATAATCCTGGGGAGTGTCTTTCAAGCTAGCTGTATTCATCCTTCTAGTTTTATTTGGGTTTTGAAGTAATCAAAGGCTTTGTTTGTTCCAATGTTCTCAGAAGATTAGCATAATCACTCTTCTTTCTCTCTCAGCATGACTGGATAAAGCTAGACTGTGAACAAAGAGAATGAATGTTATTGGGAGGGAGACTTCAGACGTTTTAAGTGGCGAAGGACTAGGGAAATTTGAAGCGTGCCTGTTGATCTTCCAGAGGGAAAACCACATTAGTAGTCTCCTCAGGGATCAGAACACAGTGTTTGTTACCGAAAAAGGCAACCACCTTCCCTCAGACATTATCAATACATTTTTGAAAAAAGATATGTGACTAGAAAAGTTCAAGGAACTGTTTGGCCTCTGTCCTCAAGTCTGCCAATTTTTGGCCTCGAGAGCAATGTTTCCCAGCCTATGGGTCCTGTCCCAAGTGAGCAGTGTTTCCCAGCCTATGGGTCCTGTCCCAAATGTGGGTTGCAAAACCTATGAAAGTGGGTCCTAGGCATTTGCAGTTTTCATGATCTGTGAATGCTCTGGGGGTTTTTTACAAGTGGGTCTCCATATCAAGTCAACCCTGGCTTGTGGGTTGCTGTACCAAAAAGATTGGGGATCACTGCTCTAGTGGGTTATTCAGGAAACAAGAACTGGTGCAGATGTGTATGAATTTTCTGTGTGGAAGCAAACATTTGAGTTTGGTCCTTCAAGAGATGTTGCATAAAAGCAAATGAACACTTGTTGTGTGCAGAGTGCAGAAACCTGACATGCATAGGCTTATCCATGTGAATAAAAACACTGAAAAAGTCAGCACTGAATACGGAGTCTAATAAATGGCTTGGGATGAGGCCTGTTTCTGTAGTTCTGCTGTCCCACGAGCACATTTGCTATCTATGCTATTATTTTTGATATTGGTATTTTGTTTGTCCCTCTGTGTCTGAGAAAAGGCGAGGGCTTATTATTTTTCACCTTCCTCTCACAAGATCAAGTCTTCACAGAAGCCTGCTTCAATTCAGTAGAGTGTGGCTTACAAGAATCGATGTGGAGTCTGAAGCTGTAATGCCCTTGAATAATAGCATCTGATTGTCGCAATGGCGGTGATTGAGATTTCTAAGAAGCTGGAGCAAGCCATTGAGACAAGGGTTCTTAAATTCTGTAATGAAGAACCTTTGTGATCCTAATGGAGAAATTGGATGTTTGGAAGTCTCTGTGCTTGGTAATGGCTATTAGGTGAAGTGGCTTCTGTGAGAGGTTCCATCCATCCATCCATCCATCCATCCATCCATCCATCCATCCATCCATCCATCCATCCATCCTTTATCTCTCATCTGTCTATTGTCTGCCTTTCTCACTGGGACTCAGGGCAGATTACACAGAATCAATAGAGGGGGCCTCCAAAAGACAATGCAGTAGGTTTTGACTGGTAGATATCTGGAAACCAACCAGAGGTAAAGCATGGCATCATTATTAACATGAAAATTTTGTCCCTAGAGTTGTCAACCTCCAGATGGTGGCTGGAGATCTCCTGGAGTTACAGCTGATCTCCAGGTGACAAAGATCAGTTCAGCTGGAGAGAATGGCTGCTGTGGAAGGTAGACTCTGTGGCATTATGCCCCATTGAAGTCCCGTCCCTCCCCTCCCCAAGCCCCACACCTCTCAGGCTCCACTCCCAGGATCTCCAGGTATTTCCCAACCCGGAGCTGGCAACCCTATTTGTCTCCCACCAGAAACCGTGGTAGAATGATTTCCCTTCCTCAAACTATACAATACCTCCATGGAGAGCCATGGTGTAGTGGTTACAGTGTCAGAGACCCAGTCTTTGTCAGCTCCCTTTCGTGGAAGAGGGACCTTGGGCTAGTCACACACTCTCAGCCTAGCCTGCCTCATGGAGTTGTTGATGTGGGGAGACTATAATGGTGGAGGGGAGAATAGTGTAAGCCACTGTGGGTCTCAATGGGGAGAAAGGCAGGGTATAAATGAAATAAACAAATAAATTAACAAATAACTCTGATCAAATAATAAGGCTGAAAACTGTTATCTAAGCACTGGGAAACATTAGCTCTTTACAAATGGCCCGAAGGAATGGGCATGTCTGTAGATACTCTTGTCATTTACCGCTTGTAATAGAGTTGGATTAAATGTCTTTTTTTTCATGGTGGAGTTCTTTTTCCTAAGGCCTGACCACCCCCTACCCCCCCACCCCACACACATCCAGTGCTTTCAGTTGCCTGCCGTATAAGATTAGCCTCCTTGTCCTGTTGATAGTTTCTGCCTATGCAGTCTTTCCAGTTTTGAAGGAGTTCGATTTATCAGCGTGAGACAGACTAGAAATTTATACAGAGGCCAGTTTATGGGACACGATTTGTATTTGAGTTTGTTGGTAATGAAATGCGATTGCCTCCGTGCTGCACTGTGATTTTAATTAAAGTTTTACAGCAAGCAATGAATGGAAATACACGCAGCCCATTTTTAGGGGGAAATTCTAATGACATGGCAGTTGGAGGAGTTGGGATGATTGGAGCTCATCTGTCTATTGACACAGGGCAAATTGAACGCTACAGTATGCATACCCATAAAATATATTAGTTTTTAAATATACTGATAAATCTTGTGCTTTGTGGCTCCCAAATAGCAGAGGCCGGTCATGCCTGTGACACTTTTTAAAAGTGCAGACTGGCCAGAGATTGGCTTTAAAGGCAAAGCTGTAACTTGGGCAACTCTAGCGATGTTACTCTCCCTTTAAGATGTTGTTTTATCTCTGTATGCACCCAGGGACACCAGAGATCATAGTGCATGAGCAATACAACTCCACTTATATTTTCAGCTACGAGGGTGACCCTCTCCCCCAGTCAATCTGGCCACTAACAGGAGGGAAAAAGGTCTGGAGCTTGAGTTGAGGGAACTGCTATTTGTTTTTTGCAGGTACATAGGGGGTGGGCCCCAAACAGAGAGAAGTTGCTTATTCGGGAACACCCCCCCTTCCTTTTTAGGGGGGTATTACAAAGAAAGGGGTTTTAAAGTTGGCTGCCTTGTAAATAAGATATATTCAAAATGAGTACATACATTTCTTACCCAGTCTGGGCAGCAGGAGGGGACAGAGAGGTCCTGAAGGTTTCTTTTGCAGGCTCAGGCCAGAGAAAGAGTATCCAGCACTCAGCAGCAGCAGGACAAGGAGCAAAAGAGGCCGTTGCTTGCTCCTGGGGGTTCCTGATTGTGGCCAGGCAACTCTCACACTGCCTGGTGGGACTTGCCACAGTTCAGAGACCCTTTCTGAGGGATGGGGAAAGTCCTGTATTTACAAAGGTTACTATGTACTTGCGACCAGTGTTCCCTCTAAGCTGAGTTAGTGTGAGCTAGCTCACAGGTTTTTAGCCCCCGGCTCACACCTTTTTGCCTTCGCTCAGGAAGGAGGGCTCCAGAGCAAACTGATCTATGCAGTAGCCCAATTGCTCGCTCACAACTTTCATGCCAGTAGCTCACAAAGTAGAGTTTTTGTTCACAAGACTCCACACCTTACAGGGAACATTACTTGCGACCTCAATTCTACACTTGGCTATAAGCTGTTATAGTGCAAGTTTATGATAAATTATGCCACCTTGGGGGGGGGAAAACATATTATCTTGGATCCCCCCCCCACTTGAAACAACTTCATAGGAGCTTGACAAGCCATAAGGAAAAAGAACATTTCTTGACTCAAACCATCTCCATTTCTTATAGGGTTGCCAACCTCCAGGTGGAGTCTGGAGACTTCCCGCTTGGACAACTGATCTCCAGACTACAGAGATCAGCTCCCCTGGAGAAAATGGCTGCTTTGGAGGGTGGACTCTGTGGCATTGGACCCTGCTGAGGCCCCTCCCCTCTCCAAACCCCACCTTCTTCAGGTATTTCTGAACCCTCATTCTCTACCTGGAGGCAATTTATGTAGCCAGCATTCTTCTGGGTTGCAAAAGTACGATCTTGCCAAGAGAGGCAGTCAGGTCTAAAAATTGTATGTCATCAATGGGGCTGAAGTGTAGGTTCCATTTAGGGATGCCAGCCTCCAGGTGGGACCTGGGGATCCCCTGGAATTATAGCTCATCTCCAGATTACAGAGATAAGTTCACCTGGAGAAAATGGATGCTTTGGAGGGTGAATTCATGGCATTACACCCCACTGAGTTCCCTGTTCTCCCTAGGCTTCATCCCCAAATCTTCAGGAGTTTCCTAACCTGGATCTGGCAAACCTACCACCCCAACCCCCATCAGTGGCCAGGGGGACCTGGCAACCCTACTTCCATTGTATCACAGATTTGGTCACCATGGGGCCAGTTTCTTCAGTATTTTTGGCTGACACAGCATAAAGGTTGAGGCTCAGGTCTGATTTGCTGATTTGTGAATGAACAATCCACAGCTGCAGGCTCAGCTAATGTGCTCTCCTACTTCCCTGGTGTACATAGGCCCTGGTCATATCGGCCGGATATTGTGGGGGGAGGCATGGCTAATTTCCCCGGTGCAATTTTATCTGCGATTACATGATCAGATGCGTCGGCGGCACACCACGGGTCTTTCCCTCGGCGCCGGCGGGTAAACGAGGGACCGGAGGGGAATGCCGCGCACCAGCGCGATCACACCACGGGAGTCTGGAGGCAGCCCGTGGCAAACGTTTACTAGTACTCTGGAGGTACTACTTTTTTAACGCGCATTTTCGGTGGTAAGCCACGGGTGCGCTCCACTTCCCAGATGTTGGGGTGTGATTGTGCCCGGATAATCCGCCCACCATCCCTGCCTCTCCTGTGGCAACTTTGCCATGTGATCGGGGCCCTAATTTGATTAGATACTTCCTGGTTTCTAGTAAACCATGGTTTGCCATGTTCAGACTTGGATAGAAAACATTTTATTGAAACTACTGAATTGTCTTTCTGTTATGGTCCTGTGTTTCTTCAGTTATGCAGGGCTTTTTTTCTTTCATTTTGTTAAATTTACTATTTACATATGGAGTCTTGATGATGATCATTTTATTGCACGCATTTTCTGATACTACTTTACTGTGAAATGGATGTCGAATATGTTTGGATGGCCTGTTTTTTTAAAGGTTGCTGTTTTGTCAGACCATGTGTTTACATCGTGTGGGCGTATCTGCTGTAGGATTATTTTCTGACATTGTACATGAGAGTCAGATATAAATTTCTCAAGGAGAGCTTTTGTTATACTATCTGCCTTTACCACATTGAATCCTGACATTTGTTGCAGGAGCATTTTATTGCAAGTGTCATGGAGTATAAATGCCCCAGAACGCTTTCCTAAAATAGTGTGACAAAACAGCGGTTTTTTAAAGACAAAAGCGGGGAAAGATTTAATAGAAGTTAACCCAATGATTTTAAATGACACTTAGCGCTTTGCAATGCAATCCTAGGTAGAGTTTCATTTTTCTAAATCGTTGAAGTCAATAGACTTAGAAGGGTGTGACTGTGTTGAGGCTTGCATTGTTGGGGCACCCTAGTAAATAGTCTGGGTGGAAGACTGATAGGGGAAGCATTTTCCCATTGCTTCTCTTGCATCTCTCAGCAGCTGTTCATAGCGTCAGCCATGATATCTTTCCAGATTCTCTTGTTGAGATGGATCTGGAGCATACAGTTCACTGGTGGTTCCATTCCTTCTTGAGCGTGTTGTTCAACAAGTACACGGTGAAACTGTGGAGTAGACTCATCTAGAGATTTGGGCTATGGTGCCATCAGTATTCACGTTATACCTCGCTCTGTCTATCTTTTTCATCTTATCTTGGCTCAGTAGTGCAAGTCCAAAACTGATGTCTTATATAAGTGATGAATTGGGTAGGGATAAAAAAAAATGGAAGCAGAATCCAGAGTAGGAAGTAAATGGCTTGTGTGTTGTGAATTGGGTTGGATTCTGTTTTAAGGCTCAGACTCACAGCATGGATGTGCCCTCTGCAGTGATGTGGGTTTTCTGGGAAAACTTGAATAGGACAATGTTCCAATTCAAACTTCAGTAAATAATTTAAATATGCAAATACTGTTAGTAAAATTTAGATAATATTAGCAAAAGAAGGCAAATACAACATATACAAGCCTGGATCATATACAAGCACTAGGGTTTGTCCATGCTTCCTATCTCACATTGAACCCATCTAACATGATTGATTCACAGCACAATAGCCCTGACAACTAAAGATAAACAGACTATATTTACATGTGTGGGGCGGAAAATTTTCATCTGAAAAATATAGCAGTGGGAAATTTTCCTCCTCATATCACTGGTTCTCAGGGGGAGTGCAACCCTATCCAAAAAGACAAACTGCTTATTCTCATCTGTGGATTATGCTTCAGTTTATTTATGCCCATCCAGTCCATCATTTATACCGTCTTATCCAGCGCTGCTGTTGGATGTTCGGATGCTGATTTGTGGCCAACAGTGCCTTTTTCAAGCTTCAGTTGGTACGTCAACTGTGCCCTTTCCTGAGCAACAAGGATTTGGCTGAAGTTACTCTTCCCTTCATGACAGCCAGATTGGATTACTGTGCTACTCCATGTAGAATTATCTTTGAAGAGCACTGGAAAACCTAACTGGTCTAGTATGCAGGTACCAGCAGTATAGTACACAGTCCCTTTCCCTTTTAGCATTTTCCTGAAGCGTTCCATTATAATATAGCCCTATGACTTTTGTAAAAATGCCCTCCTGAATAATTCATTTTTGCATAGTTTGCAGAATGACCGCAACAGTAAGGAGGTTCCGTGAGGTGGGGGCCACAACAGAGAATGCCCGTGTGTGGGCAGTTGTCGACCTGGCCCATTTGCAGCATGGCACCTACTGAAGACTCTGCTCAGATGAGTGAAGCTGTCATGGCGAATCATAGGAGGAGTGGTTGTCCCACAAATATGAGGGTCCAAGGCCATAATAGCCAATGTATGTGATAGCCAGTACCTTGAACTGAGCCCAGTGACTGATGGACTGCAGCATGGGAATAATAATGCACGCTCCACCTAGCTTCTGATCATAACTGAGCAGTGGTGTTCTGCACCAACTGGTGTCTCCAAGCTAACTTCAAGTGGAGACCTATGTAGAGCGCATTACAGTAGTCTAGTCTTGGTGTTATTGTGGTGTGGAGGCCAGATCAGCCAAGTCAGGATAGGGGGGCATCTTCTGGACTAAACTAAATTGGAAGAAAGCATTTATTACTGTTTCTGTGGCAGTAATACTGGATTCAGTATAACCCCTAAGCCAGGGGTCTGCAACCTTTAAGAAAGGTCAGTCGTTCAGCAGTTCGAGACCCGAGTGTGCCGCATGACGGAGTGAGCTCCCGTCTCTAGTTCCAGCTCCTGCCAACCTAGCAGTTCGAAAGCAAGAAATTGCAAGTAGATAAATAGGTACCACTTTGGTGGGAAGGTAACAGCGTTCCGTGCGCCTTGGTGTTTAGTCATGCTGGCCACATGACCACGGAAACGTCTTCGGACTGCGCTGGCTCTTCGGCTTTGAAACGGAGATGAGCACCGCAACCCTAGAGTCGGATTCGACTGGCTTTTGAGCAAGGGAACCTTTACCTTAATACTGGATCCAGTATAACCCCTAAGCGCTTAACCAAGTCAGCAAGGGTCTGCTGAACTCCACTGAAGGTGGGGAGCACAAGGCCCTTCAAAATCTCCACCTTCCCAACCAGCATTACCTCCCTCTTGTCAGGATTTAGTTTTGGTTTGTTCACTCTTAACCATTTAACCACAGCAGGCATTCAGTGATTCGGGACTTCTCCCGCATTGCCAGGAAATTTGGATGAAGAGATATAGAGCTGTGTGTCATCAGAATACTGATTACAACCAACTCAAAGCTATGAATGATTTGTCCTAAGTGCTTTAGGTAGGGGTTCAGTAGCATGGGGGATAGGATTATGCCCTGTGGAACCCCACAGGAAAGGTCCCACAGATATGGCAACTGGTCTCCAATGGCAACTCTTTGAGTCTTGTCTATAAGGAATGATTTGAACCAGTCCAAAGCACATCCCAATGCCTACATCTGCCTCCAAATGATGAAATGAAGAAGTAGCATGGCATGTCCTGGAACCTCAAAAAAGTGGTTGGAGCAGCAAGTGGACTAACTAAAAGCAAATCAACTTGAACCAAAAGTGATTCAGTTTGGACCAGAAGTGACACCATTTCCTCACACCAGCATCTAATAGAGAATCCTCTGTGTGAGAGAGGCACCACAAGATGCTAGAGATAGTCAAGAGCTGGCAAGATAGCTTAACAGTGCTCCTTGCTGCTGGGAGGGGCAAAGAAAGATCAAATTCTTGTCCTCATTCCTAAGAGCTCAGAGCTAGGGTAACAACAGCATACCTGAAGGTAGCTGTCTGGGCATTCAGGGGGCTCTGAAGAGCCAAAAATGTCACACAACAGCCTCTGTGCTTAGAACCCTTAACAGGATAAAGTTAAAAGGGCAGCAGAGGTGCCATGGCTCAGTGGAAGTGCATCTGCTTGGCATGCAGAATTTCCCAAGTTCAGTCCCTGGCATCTCCAGTTAAATGCATCCGAGGAGCCACTGCCCATCTGAATAGACAATACTGGCTGTGATGGACCAGTCAAGGAAGCCCTGTGAGTTCATGGCACAAATGGCTGGTGAAGCACATGTTTGATGTCAAAAGCAAGATCTGGGCACTCTGTGGGCTCAGAACCCAAAGCTGCAAGTGTGCAGTCTGAGACCATCTAACACCTCTGGCAGTGACACTGTGCATGATCCAATTTTGGAAGACATTTTCCTTGTTGAACCAGAGTTAAGGAGGAGTGGAATGCAGCCCGGAGCGAACCCACAGCACAATAAAAGAACAGGGGACGCCTACTTATCCTTAGCTAAAGTCACTCCACAGACGTTTCCTCCACACTCCACGGCCTGTAAGTAGTTCTGTTCTTCCCTTGCTTAGCAGCTGCCTGAGGGGTTCTCCTTTACCAAATCTCTGCTTCTTCATCCTGTTCAGCCCCAGGCCATACCACCTCCTCTTTCCTTCCCCAACTTGTTACCTGTGCTGCAGTTAAAGCCAATCCACAGGATGGTGCAGCTTGAAAATGGTTTGCTTTCCAGGAGGATACATCTGATGCAGTCTAACAAATTCTGTGGGGTTGTGGGTTTTTTTGGGGGGGGAATGTATGTTGCTGAACAGTTTTGTGGCTTCAGTGTTGTCTGATGCCCTTTTTAGTCTCCTGGTTTGACTTGATGCCTTTTGGCTTACTTAGTTTATGGTGAATGCTTATTTTTCTACTAGAAGAGCAGAATATAATCTGATAAATAAATTCAGGCATGTTGGCTGCGTTCAGACTGGCAGTTTGCAGCGCTAGGGAGTCGCGTCAAAGAAGACCGGGTGTAACAGGCCGGATTAACCCCCTGGCCAGAGTAACCCCGGGGTTACTCTGGCCTAGCCTAGGAACGGCTTGGTCACGGTATTCCCGTTCATACTGCAGCAAATGAAGTGGGAGGATACTGTGGAGGAAGCGCAAGGGAGCGTTTGCACTGTTGGCCCGCCCCTGGTGGGCTGTTAGCGGCTGTTTCTGCACTCCACTGCATGCACCTATGTGCATGGGCACATGGGCATATGGGCACCTGCTGCAGAAACAGCCAGCACCTATCATCAACGACTGCGGGTTGTTCCCTCCTTACAGCGCTTGCATTCACATGTCAGGGAACTGGAATCAACCTGCTCTCCACACGGTTTGCTACCTCTTCCACCAGGTACTTTTAAAACTCGGGAGGGAAGCGGTACAAGACGGCTTGAGTATGGCTGGGGGACACCGGACAGCTGTTCCTGTGTGAACCCGCCCCTTTAATCTGCTAGTGAAACGCTTGTGAAACGTTTTGCTGTCGGGCCAAATTGCCAGTCTGAACATGGCCATTGACTGTGATTTGTTCCATTTTTAGTATATGTGCTGCCGAAGATTTTGTTGCACCACTGTTGACAAAGTCACTTTGGTAGCTGCAGCGCATTGAATGATAAAAGCAGCGAGGGCAACTATGATAAAGGGCAATGAAAACAACGAAGAAGAAGGAAGTCAATGGCTCCGAGAAGAATGCTTTCCAAACATTGCAAATGTTTTGCAGAGAATCTGTAAGAGCAGGGACATTTAGACGCACAAGAAAACAAATGAGAAATAAGGTAAGTAGCTCCAGCTCAGCTCTGCTTTTTCAGGTTGAAAACGTATGAGTCGTTTGGTTTTTTTTCAATGCTTTTAGCTATTAGTCATACAATGAATATTACTTCACATTTCAGTTTGTTCTTGGGCCTTTGTAATGGCCTCGGCGTGTATTTATGTCAGAATTCCATGCCTGATTTGACACAATTTCTGCACACCTTAATAAGATGGTTTTATGTCTGAATGCGTACACAAATGCACCAGAAATGGTGGCTATAGTGGTGTCAGACAATGGGGAGATTTAAATGTATGGGTGAATGAAACATTTATATAAATGGACTGTTGATTTTGGAAATTGCCAGTTCTTTCGTGGGAGCAAGCCAAGCAAGAAAGTACAAGAGCCTTTGGCCATATAGATATTAGAGCAGATCTAATGCTTACTGCAGATCCATTATGAGCTCCCCAGCCCTGTTAAAAACACTGTCTCATTTACGGGAGGGTGAAACTGGCCTCATCATCACTATTTATCCCCTGAGATGAAAGGTGGTTAAACAGCAAAGGGATTCAAATTATGTCTCTAATATAAAGATGAAGAACTCTTAAGAATAATCCTAAGGTTGCATGAAATCTCCATTCCTGAGGTAATTGGCAACATAAATCCTGAATGCAGAATATATTTGAGAGAGAAAACAGGAAAATTGTACTGCAGCACAATGTTCTTAGGGAAGGCAGCAGGTTATTGGGAGGAGACATAACGAATTGTTAAGTGATTGCTTCCTAAAACTAATGGTTTCATATACCAGTAGTGAAGGAAGTAGAGGATTGTATTAGAAAACAATGGTCAAGATCATGAATGTTTTATACCTGTCTGCCCTAAGGTTCCCAACTCTGGGTTTGGAAATTCCTGGAGGTTTGGGAGTGGACCCTGGGATGGACAGGGTTTGGGAAGCAGAGGGACCTCAGCAGAGTATAATGCCATAGAGCTTACCCTCCAAAGCAGCCATTTTCTCCATGAAAACTGATCTCTGTAGTCCAGAGGTCCGTTGTAATGCCTGGAGATTTCCAGTACTCACCTGGAGGATATAACCCTAGCCTGTCTGTCCCACATGTCTTGCTGCCCTACCTTTGAAGATGATTCAGAGTATTTGGGACTGAAAGGTTAGAAGGTGTGGGTTTTCTTGAGTCAGTTTCAGATGTTGGGGACAGGTAAGGTACAGCAGAACCATCCATGGAGTGGGACAAGGAGTTTAAGAAGTTAGAATTGTTGTCAATGCACAGGGGATCGGATGGTTGACAAGCAAGGTCTAAACAAATAAAATTCAATGCAAATTTGGGGAGTCCCTCCTAGCAGTAAAACATCTGAATGTTTGGAAGGAAGCCAAAGGGTTTTTGAAAGACCACTGAATTTCTAAGAGTACATTCCTTTGATCCAAACATAGTGAGGAAAGCAATCCCAAATGCTTTCATTTACTTAAAATTATTTGGCAGAGAATTCAACACTTTAATGATGGTCTGGGCCTGGCTGGGGCGATGGCACGCGTGCCCACAGAGAGGGCTCTGAGTGCCACCTCTGGCACCCGTGCAATAGGTTTGCCACCACTGCCCTAGCCTGTATGTCCCACATGTCTTGCTGCCCTACCTCTGAAGATGATTCAGAGTATTTGGGACTGAAAGGTTAGAAGGTGTGGGTTTTCTTGAGTCAGTTTCAGATGTTGGGGACAGGTAAGGTACAGCAGAACCATCCATGGAGTGGGACAAGGAGTTTAAGAAGTTAGAATTGTTGTCAATGCACAGGGGATCGGATGGTTGACAAGCAAGGTCTAAACAAATAAAATTCAATGCAAATTTGGGGAGTCCCTCCTAGCAGTAAAACATCTGAATGTTTGGAAGGAAGCCAAAGGGTTTTTGAAAGACCACTGAATTTCTAAGAGTACATTCCTTAGGTCTCAGATAGCTGGAAAGCAGGTCCCTCGAAATGCCGGCCTCACAACAATCACTTCTCACAAGCATATTTGATTGAACGACTGACCTTTCCCCCCTAGCTAGAGACAGAATCCTTACTGCCTAGATAAGCGGTAGGTTGATTTTCTTTAAACCTGTATCTCAAAACCACAGGACATCTCAAGGGAAGCGGGGAAGCCCATGGAAGGCAGTCTGTAGTAATATGAATCAGTTCTTCTGTTGAAGCCAAGTGAACACACACATGATGGTGCCTTCTACTGAGTCAAACTCTTGGTCAGTCAAGGTCAGTATTGTCTTCTCAGGCTGGCAGCAGCTCTCCAGGGTTTCAGGCAGATGTTTTCTGTATCATGTATTACCCGATTCTTTTAACTGGTGATGCTAGGGATTGAACCTGAGACCTTCTGCATGCAAAGCAGATGCTGTACCACTGAATCGTGGCCCTTCCCTGGGAGCTGGTCATAAGCTGTGCTGGGATCGGAGAATGCTTGGTCATCAAGTCCTTTCTTATTCACTGTCCTTTAAAGGCAATCTGCCATATCGCCATTTATCATAGCAACCTTCCAAGCATGAGTTTTGTGTGTTTATGGGGACTTCCTTTATCATGGCCCTTCCCTGGGGGCTGGTCATAAGCTGTGCTGGGATCGGAGAATGCTTGGTCATCAAGTCCTTTCTTATTCACTGTCCTTTAAAGGCAATCTGCCATATCGCCATTTATCATAGCAACCTTCCAAGCATGAGTTTTGTGTGTTTATGGGGACTTCCTTTATTAAATTTCTGTGAATAGAGTTGCTTAAAAACAGCACAGCAACAATATTGGGTAAAAATATGTGGCCACCTTACCTGAATTCTTTGGCTGTAGGGTAGACCTTAGATTTGCTTTGGTTAATGAGCATTGGTTGTTAAGCATCTCTGCTTCTTATGTGACCAGGTTTTCCTTCTGCCGCCACTGCTTTAATTAAGGCTCTTCTCCCCCCACCCCCAAGCCCTTGTTCAATCAGCCTCCTCTATTTATACTCAGGATCTTAAAAGTCTTTTCACACATAGTGACATGAATAATGTTGTTCGTTAGATGCCGGCAAGCTGTCAAATGTATGCATTTCCCCTAAAGAGTTCATTAACGGGTAAAATGAAATATCTGCCATCCTTATCCCTGCAGAACGACTCCCGGGTTCTTTCAGATGCCTAAGCAGCCCTGCGAGGTTGTTAGATAAAGTTTTGCAATACTTTGAGAACTCCTACTGAATAATATTTATGGAAGTTTGAACTGAATGGCTTCTTTCAGCAAAGCATTGTTTGTGTGCGCGCGTGCGTACACATGTGCGTGTGAGAGAGAACATTGTCACTGATCTTGGGGAGGAGCATCCGTTCAGTTTTTGGTCCCAGGTTAGGGGTGGCACAGGTTGGTACCAGGTTGGGGGGCTTCACTGATGGAGGAGTCAGGACTCACAGCAAGGGTTGAAGGGGTGATCTTTGACAGAAGAGCATAAGAAAGGTCCTGTTGGGTAGACCAAAGATCTGTACCCTGTTTCCCACAGGGGCCTACTTGATGCCCCTGGAAACCCACTAGGAGGGCATGAATGAAGGCCATCACTTTGTCCCTCTTTCGCCCTGACCCCACTGCCCCATTTACGTTATTTTGCTATTTATTTTTTGCTGATATTATTAAATATTAAAATTACTTGTTTTATGTTGAATCTTAAAAAAACTGGGGGGGGGAGAACCCCTGCATCACTGGACTGGACCATGGAAGAAAAGGACCTGAAGGAAGGGAATAGGCAACATTCTTGATCACTTGAAGGGTGGGGTATAAATCCAATATCCTCCAGATTTGGCAACCAGTAAGAAACTGGGTAGGATGGGGCCATGGGAGATATGACATCAATTCTGAGAAAACCAATTTTACCACAGAGTTTGTGGCTATTCCTAGAGAGTTACAATGTCACATTCAGGTTTTTTCTGGAAGTGATGTCATGCCATTGCTGAGGGTGATTTAAAAAATAATTCTCCCTCCAGCTGCTGCCATGCTAGGGAGCAAGGCTTCCTGGGGGCAGGAGATCTTTCTCCCCCAGTGGGCACATGGCAAAAGAATGCTACGTTCTTTTATTGGGGCTGATAAGAGGTGGGAAATCAAGTGCTCTTTGCTACCACAAAAGAATGCTACATTCTTTTATTGGAGCTGATAAGAGGTGGGAAATCAAGTGCTCTTTGCTAAGGTTGTGTTCCAAGAGGGGTGAAACTAAGAATCAGTTCTTCATACACAGGGACTACCAGTCTGGAGGCTAGGGAGATGGGTTAACTGAGTAGGTAATATATACTATTTCTAGAAGAAAGTAGATTTTTTTAAAAAAATTCATGACTCATGAGATTATACATTGGAGATGGGATTCTATGTGTAGGAGCATGTTATAAATTTGTACTGAGCCCAGAATGTGAGTTTCTTACATTCTACTTCTACTTGTATCAGGCATATGAGAAAGCCTAACGAACAGTCCCTGCAGCGTTAACACAATTTTTCTGCCCCCCGAATCCCTTTTCTTCTTCCTGAACAATAATTTTTGAGGCATTTGACCTGAATAACACAAGTCAGAAGAGTTATTTTAAAGAAACAAAGGTTTATTTAGAAAAAGTAGAAAAATATATAAAATCAGGAACATAAAGTCTGGTCACATATGTAGCACAATAAGGGAAAGGAAGTCTGAGGTGGTAGTACCACATCAGAATGTAGGTGCCGGTACTACATTTATACTCCTCCCTCAGTTTCCTCAGATGGTTCAATCCCTAGCTTTTCTGTTTCCTCTGCTTTGCTATTCCCTGTTCCTAACAGCCACAGTCAAGATGACAGGCTGCAGCTCAGCAATTCAGCATTGCCCAATGCTTCGGCAGGGCTCAGGAGCCTGTGGCCATATTTCAGAGCCTGGCTACTATAATTGAGAGCCAGTTTGTTGTAGTCGTTAGGACTGTGGACTCTAATCTGGGAGAACCGGGTTTGATTCCCCACTTCTCCACATGCATCGGATGGTGTGACCTTGGATCAGAGCTGTTCTCTCAAGCAGTTCTTGAGAGTGCTCTCTCAGCCCCACCTACCTCACAGGGTGTCTGTTGTGGAGAGGGGAAGGGAAAGGGAAAGGGATTGTAAGGTAAGCCACTCTGAGACTCCTTTGGGTAGTGAAGGCTGGGGTATAAATCCAATATCCTCCTCCTTCTTCTCTGAAGTCAGGCCACCTGCTTGGCCTGCTCCCTTCCATGGCAGCCCCACCCAGAAACTGGCCTGGCCCAACACACCACTCTGGCATCTGAGCACTTGCTGTCATGGCCCTTCAACCCTGCTGGTGGTTTCAAGCTCGACCTCTGCGGGCTCTTAGACTGGTCCCTCACTCGTGTTCACTCACTGGCATTCAGCTGCCACACTCAGGTAGACTGCTGAGCAAAATTGTGGGAAATGCCTATTTCTCTTTCTTCCGACATGATCTCCCTGTCCATCCTGAATTTCACTTGTCGGGGCCATTTTAAAGCCTAAAACAGGTGACTTAGAAATGCTGCAAGGGCCTGATCCTTATCCAAGTCACAGTGCAGACTATACTTGATCTTAGCCTGAAGGCTGAGAAGCGATCTTGATCCAACACACAGTGCAGCAGGACAAGGTGCTCTTGTTCCCCCACCCCATGGCTGTTTTGGCATGGCAGGGAGCTTGCAGCATTTTAAAGTCACCTGTTTTAGGTTTTAAAATGGCAGAGCAGCCCTGTACTATATATGACAAGGACATTGTCACATCTACTTTGACCCTAAGTCAACCATCTTGCATTGGTTGGAATAATCAGTATGGAAAACCTGTGCATCGCTATTGCAGAAGGAACTCAGTTATCCAAGTTCTATAGCAAAGCTTGGATATTTGAGTTTTCTCTCTCTAAATGTAACTCTTTTAAGCTTCCCTTCTGTGAGCCTATTATATACACACACGCACATATATATTTAAGATACCATTTTCAGTGTTAAATAGTAACTTATGATCTACTACTAAAGCTTGGTGATTCATTTTTAATTCACTTACTTAAGATATTGAAGGTATGTAATGTGACCTGTTAGGCTGATACTGTTTTTTGTGTTAAAAAAAGTTTACTATCTTTCCGTCAATAAGAGCAGAATGGGGGAAAAACTGTAGAAATGTTAATTTAACTTTCTTGAAATGGTTCCATTAAAAGAAAACTCTTCAAAAGTTAGATCAAATAAAGCTCATGCCTAACAAGTAAGGAATAAAATGTGACTTTGCAGATATAAGAATAATAAAATGCAAGGTAGTTTGTCTTTATTATTCAGAGAGGATTTAGATGGACATTGAAGACCATTCAGGAATGTCATTAAAAACAGGTGATGATGAAGACTGATGGAAATGAATATTTCTTACTGTGCTGTATGGCCAATTCACAGAATGTGGCATCTATTAAAAGAAAAATAAAGGTAAAGGTTCCCTTGCTCGAAAGCCAGTCCGACTCTAGGGTTGAGGTGCTCATCTCCGTTTCAAAGCCAAAGAGCCAGCGCTGTCCGAAAACGTTTCCGTGGTCATGTGGCCGGCATGACTAAACACCAAGGCGCACGGAATGCTGTTACCTTCCCACCGAAGTGGTCCCTATTTATCTACTTGCAATTTCTTGCTTTTGAACTGCTAGGTTGGCAGGAGAAAAGAAGAATAAAGAAGTGCTAATGAATTAGTCTTGTATTTCTCAGTAGGGTTCTCGCTTAGTTCAGATGTTGTGTGAAACCATGGTTCATTTCAGTTACGCTCAGTTTGTGAAACCATGGTTCAGTTTACAAGCTCTCAAATCCAGGTTTATATCAACAAACAGTGTTTTCAGTGCCTTCTCCCTGTAGCCTGGGTGGGTATTACCAAAAACAAAGCCTGGATTAAACCAGAGTTAAGACAAAATAACTGCAATTGTACATTATGAAAAGTTGTAATTATGTTTGTTATTCTTTTCTTTTCTTTTTTGGTATTTTTGTGTGTGTGTGTGTGTGTGTGTGCACCTGGAAGTCATGGCGACCTCTGGTGACTGACCCCTACTGGGGGCCTGGAGGATATTCAGAGAGGTGGCTGAATAAAGCCTGCCCCCACCTCCCACCTCAAGGAGGTCTTCCATCCAAGTACTTGCCAGAGTCGACCCTGCTTGGGCTATTCAGGTCAGGGCAATTATGTTTGCTGTTAACCAGCTTCAGATCCTGCTTCGATGGCCCCTAACTAACCACAGTCAGTGGAGTGCTTGACATTCATACAGTCATACTGACTATAGTTTCACATGATGTATGAATTTAGCCAGTGCAAAATTATTCAACAATGTAAGGCCAGATTTGGTAAGCAAATTTACTCTGTGGCTGAAATTGATATGATTAATATGACACTGTACCCTTTGTAGAGGATTCTGAATGTTGGCTTCTTGCATATTATCCTTCTAAGGTTCAAGCGCCCCTTGCTTCTCTCTTCTGCTTTCCACACATTCTGTACCCTTCTGCGTCTAGAGGCCCCACCCCTTCTTGGCTCATTCCATTCCTAGCTAGGGATTACAAGTGGACTACAATTCCATGTCTGGATGTTTGCTTTGGGTGGGAATGGTTCTTGCAAACTTTCAAACGGAAGCTTCTTTTCTTTTCTTTTTGAGCAAAGGATTCTTCTCCATGTTTGCAGAGTGGCTGCAGAGTGGCTGGAAGGGAGAGTCCTAATGTGAAGCTTGATTCATTTGTACATTGAGTAATTTGATGTGGACAGTTTCATATTGTAGTGTGATTTGCCTCAAAACTCTACTTGGGTGTAATGTTGTTATTAGATGACATGGATTGACCTGCTACTGACTTAAGGAATGTTCAAGAGCAGCTTTATGGTGCCAGTTTTCTTTGGAGGAGGCAGCACTGATGACTTTTGGTGTTTTTAATCTGTGGTTGCCAATGTCCAAGTTGAGCAGATACTAATTAAGGATTCCCATGGGCCAGTATTGCTGGAATCAGGTTCACAGTGACCCAAAGCATCAGCAAACTTTCCGAAGCACTGAGATTGCTTCCGCCACCCAAATCCACACTACTTTTTCCCTCCTCTCTCTGTATTTTGAAATGTGTGTGTGTGTGTGTGTGTGTGTTTGGCTTTCTAGAAATGCATATTTCCTCTTCCAAAATCAAGGCATTGAACTTGTCTTTCAACCCACACCAAGACTGTGACACATTGCAGAAGCTTGGAATAGACAGATTTCCATCAGAATGCATAGTCAATTTCTGCTTTCCCAGTCCCATCTAGTGATGCTTTGATCTTTGCAAAAAAAGAGTTTAAAATTCCAACCTAACCCTGCTCACAGTTATGATTTTCACTCATTATTTCTTGTAGATTTGCATTTGCATGGCTGGTGGCATTCAGCTTGGCTGTAAGGTCGCCACTGTTGGTGCATGCTCAAAATTTCCCGGATTGTTTGGATTTCATATGCCCCTCATTCAGCATGGTCAGTCAGTTCAATTTATTGTATATGGCCAATGGCGCTACAAATACAATACAATACAATAAAAGTTATAAAATACAGAACAGGATCTGCATTAAAACACACGAAATAAAAATATATGTGTGTCTAGCATGAAACTGGTTACAAGCTTAAAATAATACAAGATAAAATAATAGAAGATAAAAACTAAAACATACAAAATAAATATAAGGTTTAGGATAAAGTTACTAAAGAGAACTTTATATACCTTAACATAGCCCTGGCTATTTAGCAAGAGAAGAATTTGCAACTTAATTTGGATTTTCTTTCCTGCTAGGGCAAAGTGCGCAACCTTGTATGAATACTCTGGATCCACTTCTGCAAGTAAACTTATAGCTTTTCTGGATGTGGAGCAGGGGCCCAGTTTATCTAAGATTGTGCCAAGAAACTTCTTTCTTGGGGATGAATAGAGTGGACAATCCAGCATGTAATGACAGAGAACTTCAGGAACTGAGCCGCCACATATACAAAGGCGCTCAGTTGCTGGGGTTTTGGTATATCGGCCTTCAAGCACTGCTGTTTGCATAATTTGGAAACGGGGGGATGTAAAGGCTGAATGCAAGTTAAAGATAGAAATTTTAGTCAGATAGTGTGCCCTGCGAAGATCCACTTTAATCAATTTATACCAAGGAGATGATTTATTTCTTAGTATAACTTCTCTATCTAGACCAGCGTTATGTGTGTATATTTGCAAATTGCCATCAAAATCGGCCTGAAAGGTTCCACGGACAACGTCTGGCAGATTATACATCTGAAGGACCGTATTATACTTAGATTGCCAATTAGGGTCTTTCAAGCTTTCATAAAAACAGAGGCTGGCAAGATTATCTGCTGGAGCTCTTTTCAATCTGTGCCAGTAGTTGAAAAAAAATGTATGAGCGTGAGCCTGAAGGGAGGGAAGACCCACTTCAGCCCTCAACAGCGCAGCTGGAGTATTTTGAGGAAGTGCTAGCAGCCTTTTTCGAAAAAGATTTTTAACTCTCTCCAAATTTGAAATCAGGGAATTGTTCTATCCCTAAACCTCAACAACATATAAAAGGTGGATGATTAACTTACTCTGGAAAAGCTTTAGGGCTGGTTCTATCTGATATCCCCCTTTGGAATGGTAAAATTTAAGGATTGCCGCCATAGCCCGAAGTGCTGTTGATTTTATAATGTCTGTATGTGCCTTCCAGGAAAGTGTGTCAGAGAAGGTAATACCCAGGTATTTAAAGGTTCGGCTTTGGTCTATCGGAAACCCATCCCTTGTCCAGCCAAAAATGTGCCGCCGTTTCCTGAAGACCATCACCTTGGTCTTCGAGTAATTAATTTGTAGGTGCTCCTCCTTACAGAAGGCACTAAGTCTAGAGAGCAGCCTTCTCAAGCCAGTAGGAGTTATGGACAGCAGGGCCATGTCATCAGTGTAAAGAAGGACTGAGATCTTTCTTTTGGTGGGCACAGGGGTGGGGGGGGGGGGAGGGAGAGATCAGCACCTGAAAGCCTAACAATGATGTCATTAATATAAAGATTGGAGAGGAGCAAGGACACAGCCCTGCTTCACGCCTCTAGCCACGGGAATGCTGTCGGTCAGGGATCCTGTAATACCCACTCTTATTTTAGATGAAGTATTAGTATATAGTTCCCTGATCAGATACAGGAGACGTTTGTTGATATTGGTATTTGCCAGCTTGACCCAGAGCCCGTCTCTGTCTATTGAATCAAAAGCAGCGGCAAGGTCCACAAAAGTCACATCATGCATCATGTCAAATCGGCTACATGCTTCTTTTGTGCCTGTGTACATGTTGCATACTTGGAACGAAGAAGAGATTGGATTTATACCCTGCCCTTCACTACCCAAAGGAGTCTCAGAGCAGTTTACAATCTCCTTCCCTTCCTCTCCCCACAACAGACACCCTGTGAGATAGGTGGGGCTGAGAGAACACTGAGAGACCTCTGAGAGAGCTGCTCTTGAGAGAACAGCTCTGAAAGAACTTGTAACTGACCCAAGGTCACACCAACAGCTGCATGTAGAGGAGTGGGGGATCAAACCCAGTTCTCCCAGATAAGAGTCCACACTCTTAACCACTCCACCAAACTGGTTTAGTGGAACAACGTATGGTTCCCCAATTGCAGTGTAAGAGCATGCAAAAATATTTGCAATCCAAGTTAGAAGACTCAGCACACTCATCTTGGGGAATCACTCAGGCAAAATGAGCAAGGTTTAAATACCACAGAAAGTATCCAGACTGCAGTTTTCCTCCCAGCAAGATCCTTTTGTAAATTAAAACACACACACCTGTGTGTGTGTGTGTGTGTGTTGGATAGGCTGAGCAGAAGCAGGAAGGGGACAGCCATGGGAAAGCTGGGTAAAGATGTGCATGCATAAAACACTTAGGGCACAATTTTAAACCATTTTAACGTTTGACAAAAAAGTGAACTTTTTGCTCGAACTTTGGTGCTCACAATTTGCAATCACATTCCAGTGCAAGTTAAGAGTGATCACACATCAGTGGTCCCTTGCAGTCATTATAAGGATTCAGCATGTTGAGAATACATGGAAACGAGCATGACGCTTTCTGCAGAGTGCTGTTCCAGAACAAGTGGATTAATGGACTCTTCTCTAGGCTGGATGGTTTTGACTTGATTGAAGCAATGGAATTACATGCCCCAGACATTGGCACAAAGAGCAGTTCTGCATGTGGTCAGCATAAACAAATGTATTCTTTGCATCTTGCTAGGGGAACTCAGGATGGGCTAGCTGTTGGCAGCTTGCAAGAGCAGATGGGAAGGTCTGCTGGAGATTCTCCGAAGTGATCAGACCAGACAATATAGCTGTTTTGTTTAATTATTATGATGACATCCCACTGGTGAAAGTTGTGAAGAGTAATTGAGTTCTCTGCTTAAGCGTAAGCAATGGGCGTCTGTTTGGGGGCCCTCGCAGGCTGAATTTTCAGGAATAAATGAACTACATTCGCAGGCAGAACAGTCAGCCGGCCGCTCCTTTTGGCAGAGTTGAAAACAAAAGGAAATATCACTAAAGGAAAGCCACAGACCAATGGGTGAGAAGCCATAGAAGGCCAGTTTGGTGTAGTGGTTAAGTGCACGGACTCTAATCTGGGAGAGCCGGGTTTGATTCCCCACTCCTCCACTTGCACCTGGCTGGATGACCTTGGGCAAGCCGTAGTTCTGATAAGAGCTGTACTTGAAAAAGAGCAGTTTCTGTCAAGAGTTCTCTCAGCCCCACCTACCTCACAGGGTGTCTGATGTGGGGAGGGGAAGGGAAAGGAGTTAGTAAGCCGCTCTGAGACACCTTTGGGTAGTGAAGGGCAGGGTATAAATCCAATCTCTTCTCTTCTTCTTTATGGAGCATGTAATAAAATGGCTTGAGAGTTGCAAGTCATAATGGGAGTTCCTAACTACTTGATGCTAAAGGCAGATAGTTGGGGTTGCCAGCTCTGGGTTGGGAAATACCTGGAGATTTTGCAGGTGGAGCCTGAGGAAGGTGGGGTTTGGGACTTCAATGGGGCATGATGTCATAGAGTCCAACTTCCAAAGCAACCATTTTCTCCAGGTGAGCCGATCTCTGTCGTCTGGAGATCAGTTGTAATAGTGGGAGATCTCCAGCCACCACCCGGAGGTTGGCAGTCCTACAGATTGTATGGATGCAGTCCTAAGTAGAGTTACATCCTTCTATTTCCATTGAAGTCAGTGTGGATAGAATGGTGTACCTCTGCAAAGGACTACACTGTGCGAGTGCAGGCATCTATGCCGTGAGTAGATTTAAAACCCAGTGATATCAGATTGGACAAGCTTTGCATAGGACTGCGGTCTTAATACCTATAATTATTACTCAGGGCATTCTATCATTATCTCTGCCCTGTACAAGTGAAAATGACAAGAAAAGAACATCTTGTAAAAATAATAATAATGGTTTGCCCTAACAAAGACCCTGGAAACCTGCCAAATTAGATTCTTTGTGCCCAGTCTAGATAGAATAGTTATGGATGTAGGCTTGGATCTTGCAGTAAAATTCTGCTAATGGAAACGGAGGGCGATTTTTGCCAGTTCCTTCCTCCTACTGCATTTGCCCCCCCCCCCCAAGAGCCTGAATTTTTTAAAAAACCACTTCCAATATGGATTCTCTCTCTCTCTCTCTCTCTCTCTCTCTCTCTCTCTCTCTCTCTCTCTCTCTCTCTCTGTGTGTGTGTGTGTGTGCGTGTGTGCGTGTGTGTGTGTGTGTGTAAAGCACCCTCAAGTCACAGCCCACTTACAGTGACCCCAGCAAGGTGTTTTCAAGGCAAGTGATTAAGCAGAGGTGGTTTGCCATTGCCTTTCTCTGCAGAGTCTTCCTTGGTGGTCTCCCATCCAAGTACTGACCCTGTTTAGCTTCTGGGATCTAACAAGATCAAGCTATACCGTGCTGCCTGCCCTCCCATGGATTAACTAAGGTTTATTACATTTAATAACTTCTGAACTGCACAAGCAAAAAGTTGCCCAGTTGGCTTGCCTGCATTTGGGCACCCTCCTTGGCTTAAATGCTCAGCACGGCCATCAGCTATGCCTTGCTTCTCTCTATACTAAAGTTGTGTAGAGAGAGACTCTGTCCATTAACTGCATCACCCAAAACTAGACACTGCAGGGGATCAAGAGGCAATGGGCAGCACCAAGGGATTTCCCCTTCTCAAGGCCCTGGTACCATTCAGCCAAGACTGGCTGGCTTGGGTGCCTTCCTCCCATATTTAGATGTCTCAGGTTGTTTGCTAATCTAAAACATCACAAGCATCATTCCACAATGATCCAGTAAACCCCAGTAGGGCCTAATCAGCCCCTCCTACTAGGCTTATTTAACGTATCTCCCTGTAGAAAGGATTGGGGGGACAGGGATGTATGGGTGACATAATCAATAAAAGCTATTATTAAGGCAAGAGACAGGCAGCCAGGCTAGAGCCGAAGCAGACACAATGGAAGAGATCAGAGTGTTGGACTAGTATCTGGGTTCTGCAGTGATGTGCCCGGGAAGTAGGGTTGTTAGACTTCCTGCTATGGTGGGAGGCCTCCCGCCAATTGCTACTGTTGCTTGCTGCTGCTCTGAATGGCCGTTGGAGAATAATAAAAATAAAGATGCTGCCTGCCTCTGTCCTAGAACAACAGGTAGGGCCTGGGGAATTCCCTGGAATTATAGCTCATCTCCAGACTACAGAGATCAGTTCCCTTGGAGAAAATAAATACCCTAGATGGTGGACTCTATGGCATTGTACCCCACTGGTGTCTCTGTCCTCCCCAGGCTACAACCCCCAATTTTCAGGAGTTTCCCAGTCTGGATCCGGCAACCCTACCCCAGGAGTGGCCTGGTTTTATAATAGATTTTCCAGCAAATCCTAGAGCTACACTTTGTCTCTTCTGTGGTGACGTAGTTACGCTAATCTGAAAAGATCTGAAAAATTCTTGCTTGACCAAAGAGTGACCAGCTAATCCCACAATGCTGCATGGGGAGAGAGCGGGATATGAGTGTGAAACTGCTGACCATGTTGAGGCAAACAGTGAGGTGGCTATAAAAGGGGCCCTTCACCCTTCTGGTTGGCATAGGGGCCAGATGGCCATTACTTCCATCCCCCCATGTGCCTGTTGATTTTTAATTATTTGAAGAGATGCTGGGAAAATGCCCCCCCAGTACCTAATTAAGGTGGGAGACGTACTTTTCTGTGCAATATGAAAAAGAAGACTTGGTCAAGTACCAAACATTTGGAATTGCAATTGGGAAGCCTTTGTCCTCATCTGGTTGAAGTAAATTTGACCTGAGGTGCAACATAACTAGGATTGCCAGGTCCCTTTGCTGTCGTGGGGGTGAGGATCTGGGGGGTGTTCCGGGTGATGTCATTGCAATGGGGACATCACATGACAACATCTCTGGGGGTGAGGTTTCCCCTGCGGGCCAGCTGGTCAGCAGCGGATCGAAGTCCCCAAAAGGGGGGGACCCTGCTGGGATCTGGGGTCTGGCAACCCTAAAAGTAACCCCAGAAATGCTGTTTATCATGCCAAACTAATTTAAAATAGATTCTTGCATGTACTTAGCATACACAAGACCTTTTTGAGTTTTATGTTACAAAATTTGGTGACGACACAAAGATATGTGAAACGTGTCCTGAGAACATTTACAAATGTTATGAAGATACATTAATTTCCTTCAAAACTGCTAGTGATGTTTCACTGCCTGAACTTCCAAATTTATCTCCAGTTTTGCTTAAATTGAAACTTGGTAGCATTTCTACTATGAATAGTCTTTTTTTTTTTTTTTAAGGACAGAATGAATATTTCTGTATGTACAAAATTTAGTATGAGCTGGTATGACAATTCAGTTTGAGCTCCATCTTAGTCTCAGAGATTAATTTGAAATGTAGTGTGTTCGGAAAAACAGCATACGCTAGGCATGCTGTGGAATTTACAGATGCAATCTCTGTGTTAAAAGGTTTATTTCTTCATAGTCTGCAGTGTCTCCTTTTCTTTCTTTAATGGTTTGGTGACAAATGCACCTGAGATAACAGTAGGATTCCTAAGCAGAGGGAAGAAAACAAAATTTTAGTTTTTGCTTTGAAGCTAGGTACACAAATTGTGAGTGCAAATATACTGGTACGTTGCCAACCTGAAATCAAGCTCGTATCCAATTATACATAGGGTTGCATCTAATTTTTTCTGCCCCCCACCCCGTTCCTTTGATTTTAGAATTTTTTGTCCAGTTGTAACGTCTTTACTCATCCAGTTAGGCTGAGAGAATATGACTGACCCAAGGTCTCCCAGCGAGCTTCCATGGCACAACTGGGGACTCGAACCTGGGACTCTCAAATACTAGTCCAACACTCTTATCTCTTCCATTGTGTCTGCTTCGGCTCTAGCCTGGCTGCCCGTCTCTTGTGTTAATAACAGCTATGCACACACATTAAAATGTACTAAAGGTGGAAATTAGCAGTTGAAATTCCTAATTTATCATTTCAAACAACGGTTAACACAGAATTCCAAAATCCAATGAGGAAACTGGATTAAGAGAACATTGGAAGCATTGGCGCCATTCTGTTCCACCAAGTTGGAAGCCTTCCGCCAGCCTAAGGAGCTTTGCACCAACTTAATAGGCTGACTATTCTTACATCGGAAAGGTAGGACACATGCCATTGTTACAAGCAGCATCGTTTTTGCATATGTAGATTTTTGGTTCTCAGAACTAGAACGGCAACTTTCCTTAAACTTATTTTTGAGCTGAGCTTGGAGATTCCTGCTTGGCGAGTACTTCCAAGGAACTCCAGTAGAAGCAAAGGGTGTAGCTAAGACTCTTGCCATTTTTTCAGGGTGTTCCATATCCCCTCTGCTAGTGATCGTGATGGCCATCCCATTATACTTTACGTAAGGCACTGAGGTATTGGTGTGAGCAAAGGGAGCTTACCTGCAGCTGAAGTGGGTTTCCATTCCACTTCTGCTGTCTGCAGAATTCCCCTGCATAATGGTTTCCTTCTCTCTGTCTTGTGCAAAATATCTCTCCCAGCACATTTGTGGCTACGCAAGCTGTCTGTGGTGCTTTTTGTTCTGAAAGTGTAACCGACTGTCAGGATTTTCAAACACTGTCTCTGCCCAGTGATATTCAATGCAAAATATCTCATTACTCTCTCTTGGTGGGGAGCTGTAGGTGTTCTGAGTTGTCACTCCAGATGATAATTGAAGAAATGTGCTGGAGAGATCAGAAATCCACAGGCTACACAGGCACCTTAAATCCATCGTGTTACATTACACTGGCTCAGATTCTACTTTGGTTTTGAGGGAGTTCTTAGGGGCGGGGGTTCTCCTCTATTTATACAGAATTGTCCTCATATCCCAGTTAAAATTATTGGTTAAGCAGGTAGCCATGCCGAGTCTAAGACATTACTCAAAATAGTGGGGGGCACGGATCATACTTCGTTGTGATGCATTTAGCAGAATGGTTCTAAATAGGGATGCCAGTCTCCAGGTGGTGTCTGGAGATCTCCTGGGATTACAACTGATCTCCAGGCGACAGAGATTAGTTCACCTGGAGAAAACGATCGCTTTGGAAGGTGGACTCCCTATTGAATACCCTATTGAAGTCTCTCCCCTCCCCAAACCCCACCCTCCTCAGGCTCCACCCCAAGCCAGAGCTGTCGACCCTAGTCAGGACCGTAGCTACATTGAGGTCCATGGGGGCTTGCCCCCCCAACTACCCATTTCCCATCCAGTTCAGGCCCCCTGACTACCCATTTTTGATTTTATTTTTTGGCGCGCTTCCCTCCTCTCCTGCCGCCACCCGCCCTCTTTCTCCTGGCTGTGTAAACTTGCTCACTGAGTAGGGCCACCGGGCGTGGCCATGTCCCCCCCACACACACCATCTTCTCCCCTCAGCCTTGAAAGTGTCTCTCGGTTAACTGAGGTGGGCTTTCCTCTCCTCTCCTCTCCTCCCTGTGCTGCTACCTGTGCACTGGTCTGTGGCGGCTGAGGCCAGCAATGTGAGGTGGAGGTAGAAGAGGAGAAGGAGGTGGTGGAGAAGAGGAAGAACAGCCTGGAGGCTGGCAGCCCAAGGAACACGTGATCAGTGTGGCCAGGCTGGGACTTGTGTGTTCCCAAACCTCCATGCAGGGTTCAAGTTTGCCTGCATGTGGGAGGGAGCGGGCTTCCCTTCCCAACCAAGGGCTCTGCTTGCAGCTGACCAGCCCCTCTGCTGGTCTATCACTGCCCGCCAAGGGCTCGGCTGGCCTTGTGGCCTGGGAGGAGGCACTGAGCCATCCCATGAGGAAGCGAGGGGTGGATCGAGCGGCGTGGTTGAGGCGGAGGCTTCCTGGGTGCTGGTCCAAAGTGGCGGGGGCATGCTGAGCTCCCCCTGCATGCAAGCCTTCTGAGCCAAGGACTGGGTAAGGCAGCTGTGGCACCCGCCTGGGGGATCAGGAAGAAGAAGGCTTGCTCTGTAGCCGGGCTGGGGAATCCTACTGCAAAGGGGTGCAGGCCCCTGTGAGGTAGGTTAGGCTGAGGCTGTGTGACCAAGATCACCCAGCAAGCTTCCAGGGCACGAATGGGGATTCGAACCTGGATTTGAATGCCCCAGTTTATGGAGTGCCCGCTTAAAAATTTAAATGCCCCCCCCAACCAAAAAATCCTGGCTATGGGCATGACCCTAGTTCTAAAAGAACTATTTACATTACGAACACATTTCAATAGACCACTGGGAACTGGGGGAAGTGTAACATGTACAAATGGTGATAGAAGTAATAAAGTAAAGGTAAAGGTTCCCTTGCTCGAAAGCCAGTCGAGTCCGACTCTAAGGTTGCGGTGCTCATCTCCGTTTCAAAGCCGAAGAGCCAGCGCTGTCCGAAGACCTTTCCGTGGTCATGTGGCCGGCATGACTACACACCAAGGTGCACGGAACGCGGTTACCTTCTCACCAAAGCGGTACCTATTTATCTACTTGCAATTTCTTGCTTTCGAACTGCTAGGTTGGCAGGAGCTGGAACTAGAGACGGGAGCTCACTCCGTCATGCGGCACACTCGGGCCCCGAACTGCTGAACTACCGACCTTCCACAGCCTGCAGTTTAG
>NW_015176519.1:52134-99662 GCF_001447785.1 Gekko japonicus | reverse complement strand
CGCAGCTCCTGATAGAAGTAATACAATGGTATTAAAGATCACCTTCAATAAATATCAGTAGAAAAAATCCCTCTGTTTGTGAGCAGGATCTGATTGGAGCCTTTATGAGATACGAATACAATGGGTGCTTACTGTGGCACACACGATAGTACTGGTTTGTTAGTAGCAGTGGTCTTGAGTAGTAACCAGAATGAAAAGGGTTCATGGTTAAAAGCTCACAAGGGGGGGAATGAATTTTTAAAATAATACTGTTTAAAGAAACACCCAATGAAATGTCGCGTGTCAGAGTATTAAACAAATGAGAGTGTCCTCTTTCAAGCAGCGTACATTTGCATGAAAATGATGCAAGCTTTATCTGGCTAATGAAGTAGCTTCGGAACATTTGTAAGGATTTATTGCGTTTCTATGCATGAATGGAGGCAACAGCTAGAAGTTATGAGAAGATATTCTTTAATGAGGAGTATTGAAGCAGGTGCCAAGAATGTCATTGGGGAAGTGGGAATGCTAATCTGATTTTTTTAAAAAAATAAAAATAAAAATCTGATACTTGGTTGAAATGTGGGGATAAAGCCTCTGGCCTGGGGGTGAAGTTCAAGAGAAGAAGAAGAGTTGGTTTTTATAGCCAGTGTGTTTGTATAGCCCCCTTTTCTCTACCCTAAGGAGTGTCAAAACGGCTCCCTTCCTCTCCCCACAACAGGCTCCTTGTGATGCAGGTGGGGCTGAGAGAGTTCTGAGAGAACTGTGACTGGCCCAAGGTCACCCAGCAGGCTTCATGTGGAGGAGTGAGGAATCAAACCCATTCTCCAGATTAGAGTCCACCGCTCTTAACTACTACAGCACGCTTTCAACAGCTTCCGTTGTGGAGAGCCGCGTGATTTCTTGTGAGTCACAGGGGGAGACACACACAGCCCAATTGTGGGTCCAAGGTCCGGGCCTAAAGGTACAGCTTTTAAAAAAAAGAAGCTGAAATGGAAAACACGACTGTTTTTTTATTCCACTGCTTTCCCAAGAACTGGGCTTGATAGCAACCCCCCCTGCCCCCACCCTGAACCCCTTGCTTTAGTTAGCACTATGGAGGTAACAGAAGGAAATATCACTGTCTTTTTTATACTTCTAATAAGGGATTGGATGTATAAGTTCTGTTTCTTTAGTGGGTATAAAGTGCTGAGACTGATGAATGGAGAAGTGATTCCAGCTCATACTTCATTATGTACAGGATAACTTGAGATACTTAGTCTGATCCGAGGCTGGCTTATATCCACATAGCAAACCACACCCCAAACACCCACCCACAACCCTGATAGGCTAATTACAGTGTCCCCCAGTCCCATAGGTCCCTCCTTGGATCCTAGCCATCCAATAGGTGTGCGCTAGGATCTGTTTGGGCTATTGTCTTTGGAAGCGAAGCTTGGGCACTTCGTATGGCCACGTGTGTGGCCCGACCACGTGCGCGATCTCGATGGGTACACAACAGTGGGGGAGCCTATCCCTAGGATAAATAGCTTTTCACTGGTATAACTCTTTTGCCGAATGAAAGTTCTTTGCATGGGAGGAAAGCTCCACAATTAGCAGGACAGAACCTTTGGCTCCAACCCATGAACCCAAGGAATTTACTTTTTTTTTTTGTTCACTTCTTTTCTGTATAACGAGAGACTTTGTACTAGAGATAAATGTTACATGTAGGGTTCAGTGCTCCCTCTAAGCTGTGGAGTCTTGTGAGCAAAAATTCTATTTTGTGAGCTACTGGCATGAAGGTTGTGAGTGAGCGATTTGGCTACTGCATAAATTAATTTGCTCTGGAGCCCTCCTTCCTGAGCTAAGACAGAAAATGTGTGAGCCGGAGGCTAAGAAACTGTGAGCCAGCTCACACTAACTCAGCTTAGAGGGAACATTGGTAGGGTTGCCAACCAGTGGCTGGCAACCAGCAGGAGTCCTGGGGGGCAGGGACATGGGTACTGTTGGGTGGTGGCGTTATATCGCTTCCAGAAGTGATATCATGCCCCTCTAGGAATTGCTGGAAATGCTATGGTAAGACCATAGTAATTCCTAGAGAGGCATAGCATCACTTATGGAGTTTCCACAGAAGTGACATAATGGTACTGCCTGACAGCAATTTTCCCCTCCCAAAAAGCCATCCTAGTGCTGGCCAGCAACAAGAGCTGGGGGTGAGAGACCTCCTGCCCCCAGCAGGCAAGTGGGAAGCCTAGCTACCTTCATTCTCTTAGCTTTAAGAACAAAGAGGATGACTGTTTGACCTAGACTGACAACATTGCTATGGTCCTGACATTGCCATAGCTATGACTTCAAACTGGATTGTGAATGCTGTTAAAAATCCATTGCTTTCCTGCACTTAGGCAAAAATGAATATAGGAGATAGCACCTCTGATGATTACACTTGCCTTTTCCTTGCAAGTACTTGTGAGTGTTTTTTTATATACAGCTTATATGCAATGCAGTATAACATTCTCAGTTGCTGTGGCCAGCAATATTGTCTTTGGACTTGTATCGTACTTAAAAAGGTCCAGCAAATTGAGACCCGTGAAACCAAATACTGCACAGTATACTGTGTTGCTGTTAGGTGGTTGAGAATGTCCTTGTTTTTGCATTATGAAGCAGGCAGCAACAAAACAAAACCAGGCCTAACAGAGAGGCTGGGATCTAAGGATCCTGGAGGATTTTTCTGAGATCCCATTACAATAAAAGCTTCCTTATTTCCAACTATGAATTCCTATGTTTTTGGCTGCTATCCCTGATTATAACGTTGTCTTTAGGGGGATTTTTTTTGGATGCCTTTTTACACAATGACAATATCTTCCCTTCCTCTTTCCTCTGACATCCTATTCAGAAAGGCAGTGTTGCTGAATATGTTTTAGTGATTTCATTGAGTCTCATAACTACCCAGTTTGGAATACAGATTTCAGGTGCATACAACATGCACCTGTATTTCAAACCAGCCCAGTCCTATTCCCTTCTCAGATTATGGTCAAACACCCATGGGAACCTGGGCAATGTACATTTACCAAAGCACCTGATGTCCATAAAACATCTTATAGAGGCCTGGTGCTTGGAACACATTCCTATCAAAGGAGAAGGACAGGTGTGACAGAAAGTAATAGCTGATATATGTCTTATGGTAGCTTGTTTATATGCTACTGCCCATTTAAGACTTAAACCAATGGCATTCTGAGTAGGAGAGATGGCAGAAAGCAGACTTCAGTTCTGAAGTGATTTTGGTTCAGGAAGGTTTTTTTTTTAGTTTGTGTTTGGCATGTTCTTAAGAAATGAAAGTCAACGTTTTCTACACATTCTGACTTTTCTCCTGATTTGAGTGTAGCATGGTGGTGGTGGTGGGGAGACTGGAGGGCTTCTCTCCCTGCTGCCCCAGAATCTGGCTATTGAAGGCTCATTAAACCCGTGAGAGTTTGAACATTATCCAGTGTGTTGGTAAAGGCTTTCACGGCCGGAGTTCATTAGTTGCTGTAGATATTCCGGGTTGTGTGGCCGTGGTCTTGGCATTGTAGAATCTGACGTTTTGCCAGTAACTGTGACTTGCATCCTCAGAGGTATAACACAGAAAGATGGAGTCTCTGTGTCAAGGTGAGAAGAAAATGGTAGGCAGGTAATTTATATCTACTCCAGAAGGTGGGGTAGGGCTGAGTCATTATCTTGTAGGAGTTCCCCAGGCTATGAACATGCTAATGGAGGAGCTTTCCTGAGGAGGTTCTTTTGTATGTGGATTGGCTGTTGAAATTCTAATCTTATCTGTAGTGCAGGTTGGCCAAGTCTGCAGTGTCTTTCATGTTCTTTTATTCTTGTCTGAATGCTACGCTGTGTGGTCCCGATGTAAACTTGTCCACAACTGCATGGTATGCAGTATACTCCTGCAGAAGTGAGGGGGGTCTCTTCTGTCTTTTGCCCATCGTAGCGTCTGTTGTATTTTTCTGGTGGGTCTGAATACTGTTTGTAGGTTGTGTTTTTTCATGAGTTTTCCCATCTGATCAGTGATTCCTTTGATATATGGCAAAAACACTTTTCCTGTGGAAGGCTGTTTTTCCTCAGTTGTTTGTTTTACCTTTGGTTTAATCACTCTTCTGATGTCATTCTTGGAGTAGCCATTTGCTTCAAGTGCATAATTTAGATGATTTAGTTCGTCATTGAGAAAGTGCGGCTCACATATCCATCTTGCATGGTCGACTAATATTTTGATTATGCCTCTTTTTTGCCGAGGGTGGTGATTGGAGTTTTTGTGTAAATAACGGTCTGTGTTAGTTGGTTTTCAGTTATAGCAAACTTCTATATGGAACATTTTGAAAAGAACAGCTTTAGAATCTGCACTCCACAAACCAACAGTCTGGTTCCAGTATGTAGATGATACCTTTATCATTCGGAGCCATGGAGAAGTAGAATTGATGGAGTTTTTAGACCACCTCAACAACATCCACCCCAACATAAAATTCACCATGGAAAAAGAAGTTGAGGGTAAACTCCCATTTCTAGATATCATGGTCATCTGCAAAACTAACCTTCAATTAGGTCACAAGGTCTACAGAAGACCAACTCACATGAACCTCCTCAGGAAACAGGAAACCTCCTCAGGAAACAATTGATATACAAAAGAACCTCCTCAAGAAAGCTCCTCCATTAGCATGTTCATAGCCTGGGGAACTCCTACCAGATAATAACTCAGCCCTACCCCACCTTCTGGAGTAGATGTAAATTACCTGCCTACCATTTTCTTCTCACCTTGGCACAGAGAGCACTCCATCTTTCTGTGTTATACCTCTGAGGATGCAAATCACAGTTACTGGCAAAATGTCAGGTTCTACGATGCCAAGACCACGGGCACACAACCTGGAAAATCTACAACAACTAATTATCCAGTGAGTTTGGATTGAAGCTGTTTTTTTTAATAAGCACAACCAGATCCTCTGTGAGATTTTCTTAATTATTTTAACATAGGTCCTTTCTGCATTTGCCTGGCACTCTGGATTTTCTCAGTGTTCAAGTTGAGGCAAATCCAAATAATCTGGGGCAACAGGCTGAAACCAGGTTTACCACTGAAGGGAGGGAATGTAATGCAGAATGGGGGGAAAAACAGAATAAAAAGAAGGTTGAACTCAATTTTAGTGCAGAATGGGGGGAAATCCTGGATTAAAAAGAGGGTTGAATTTGACATTAGTGCAGAATTGCTTGGAGGACATCACGGTGAACATGAATTAAAAGGAGAGTGCAGAAAGGACCATAGTCTAACACCAGTCTCTGAAGTTAAGTGTGGGTTGGTCTGTTGCAGAGTAAATGAGGGATGTACAAGGAATGGTATTAAAGTATCTTTGTTTTCTTCTGTGGAGGGTATGATTATTGAGTCCATGATGGGCTGTCATACATGGTGGGCTACAGGTTATGCATCCTTGTAACTATTTTTTCAGCACTTCAATTGAAATAAGTATAAGTCGTTTCTAAATTGCAAAAACCATTTGGCCATACTCACAACAATGTGCTACAATTCTCTTTCCTGTAATCTTCATTTAAAGAGAGACTGTGTTTAATCCACAAGTAGGGTTTCTAGTTCTGGGTTTGGAATCTGGAAATTTTGGGATGTGGCCTTAGGAGGGCAGGATTTAGGGAACTTCGATAGGGTATAATACCACAGAGTCCACCTTCCAAAGCAGCCATTTTGTCTAGGTGCACTGATCTCTGTCTCCTGGAGATCAACTGTAATCCCAGGAGATTTCCAGCTACTCTCTGGAGGCTGTTAACCCTTGTTGTTGTTCAGTCGCACAGTCGAGTTCGACTCTTCGCGACCCCATGGACCAGATCACACCAAGCCTTCCTGTCTTCCGCTGTCCTATCCCTATCCACAAGTAATTCTGATCTTTTAAAAGAAAAATTTCAGTTTTCAGAGTCTCAGCCCCTTTTTAACTCTGTTGAGGTCTCTGTAAAATATTTCTTTAGGATTCTGTTCCATAGCTTTCAACATCCTTAAAAGAGAAACGAGTCTAAGGGTAGAATGCACCCAGGTGGTACAGGGACAGATAATCAGAGAACAAGAATGCAAACCTATTTTAATATCTCTCATAATGGTCTCGGATGTAGTATTTCTCATATGTTGCTGTAATATATGTTTTTACTCTCAGAGCAGGAAAAAGTGCTGCTTTGTTATCTGCACTTCAGCAGAAAATGTGTAGTGCAAGGTCACCCATGTGCTGTTACCAGAAATGCCGTTGTAGCACTGGATGCTGATTGCTAACTAAGCAAGCTGTCTGTTCCCTGTATAGGGAAGTGGGAAACCATGTAAGTGCTAACTGCTATCACCTGCTTTTCATAGTCTTATATAATGAACCACTCTTGTTTATGGGCATGTGGTGACATGACATAATGATGATAAACCAAAACAGATGCCAGGCGCTTCACTTAGATGGAATTTAAATCCAGCATGAGCAGTGATTTTAAGGGGGAGTGTTGTAAAGGGGTCTTTTTCAGGCAATTGACAATTGCTGAGTAGGTTATGTTGCATTAAGTAGAATAAATGGGTTTCTAGGATATTACAAAATTCTAAGATGGAAATTATTCACTGGATGGATTTAGGCAATGAGTGCTGAGTTTTGTGTAGTGGTTAAGAGCGGTGGACTCTAATCTGGAGAACTGGGTTTGATTCCCCACTCCTCCACATGAAGCCAGCTGAGTGATCTTGGGCAAGCCATAGTTCTGTCAGAGCTGTTCTCTCAAGAGCAGTTCTCGAAAGAGCTCTCTCAGCCCCACCTTCTTCACAGGGTGTCTGTTGTGGGGAGAGGAAGGGAAAGTGATTGTAAGCTGCTCTGAGACTCCATGTGAAGGGTGGGGTATAAATACAATTCTTCTTCTTCTGCTGCTGCTGCTGCTGCTGCTGATGATGATGATGACTGACTTTTTGTAAGGTGGAAACATAGAGCTGGAAGGGACCTCAAGGGTTATCTCGTCAGCCCCGTAGCTAGGGAATTCTTTGGGAGGGGGCCTTGGGGGGGCCCGCCAGCTAATTAAATGGAAGTACAGTGCAGGTGGTAAGTTGGAGCACTTTGGGGGCAGCCCTGGAGGGAGGGGGCCCAGAAGAAACACAAGGGGGCCGGGCCCCGTGGCCCCCATGTTAGCTACGGGCCTGTATCTCGTCCAACTCCCTGCACAACACAGGAAGTTCACAACTATCTCACTCCCCACCCCCAGTGATCTCCGCTCTGTGCCTAGAGGAAGGCAAAAACCCTCCGAGATCCCTGGCCAATCTGGTCTAGAGAAAACTTCCTTCCTGACCTCAAAGTGGCAAATCGACAAAGTGGCAATCCACCTGGAGGCTGGCATCCCTAAGCACAGGTGATGCAAGCGTAGCCAGCATGGCTAGATGTAACTCTGCACCATGATTCATCTCAAGAAGGACCACAGAAAATCCCTGAACTCCTGTTTGTTAGGAGATTTGCAGTCTGATCCTTAGCGGTTATACAGCCTCCTAAACCCATTGACTTCAATGGACTTAGAAGGGAGTGGCTCTGCTGAGGGATGGCACTGCTACAATGCTGATGTGTCCCAGGTCTAAAGAATGGCCTTGGTCTCTATAGTTGCCTGTTTAAAAAGAAATAGGAGGGGGTCTCTAGGTTTCCTGTGGCATTGTAAATTGGAGAAGGGCAATGCAGAAAGAGCAGCGTGGTGACTCCAGACTTTTTAATTAGAGGCCTTATAAATGTACAATGGTGGGCTAACTTGGCTTTTAACTGCCTTCTTTTTATCTTGGTTTTTTAAAACATTTTTTGCAGGGTTCTTTGAATGACATTAGTTAATTGAGATTTATAGAAGAACCTTCAGCCTTGGAAATAGAAAAAATACCCAGATCTTCTACTGTGTTCTTATGTGTAATTTCATACCATTTTTAGTAAATGATGCCACAATAAATGACTGTCTTTTACAGCCGTTTTAAACCTGATTGACATTCACTGTTTCAAGTATGCCACGTAACTGAAGTGCTGGGTTTGAACTGCCAGTCAGTCTGTAAAAAGATAATGCCTCATGAACACAGGTACATGGAGACCATGAGTCTGAACATGGGGGAAAAAATCTATTCCAAAAAGTTGTCCTCTGTAGCACAAGCAAACAGTGTCTGTTCCATTGTGATCCTTGGCATTCAGAAACACATGCCTGCTTTAAAACAGTAAGAGAATGATACTCTGTGCTTTGCACAATCCTGCCATGTGTGGGAGAGGATTGGGGAAAGGGAATTCAGAATTATGTGAAGTGCTACATAAAGGACAGAAGTGGTAAAAAATGGAGTTGTATGGTGTCCCTAAATAGTACCATGGAAACTAAGATGCTTCTTACAACCAATGCTCCCTCTAAGCTGTGGAATCTTGTGAGCAAAAATTCTACTTTGTGAGCTAATGCCATTAAAGTTGTGAGCAAGTGATTTGGCTGCTGCATAAATTAGTATGCCCTGGAGCCATCCTTCCTGAGCTAAGACAAAAATGTGTGAGCCAGAGGCTAAAAAACTGTGAGCTAGCTCACACTAACTCAGCTTAGAGGGAATACTGCTTACAACTGATGCATGTACTTTCCTGGGCTCTGTGTCGAATAGGCTTCCTTAAAGTATGCTGATGTATGATTCAATTTGAATAGGCCTCAGTGTTTTTCACCTCAAGGCCATTTCAAGTTCCTGGTACTAGCATGCTCTGGATGACGTCACCAAGAATAGAATGAAGTCTGGTAGTCTCTCCCCATCTCAAACCATTTATCACAGCAAGCTAAGACAAAGAGGAAAGAAGATAGTGGGAACTGAGATTTCTTCAGGGTTTAAGAGAAGCAGTGTAATCATATTTATATGAATGACTATCATATCACCTATCTCATCCAGATTTTTCAGTGTAGCTATTAGACCTTAACAGGTTACTGCCCACTCCAGAGACTATCAAATACAGACTTTTGGGTCATTTTGTTATGTATCTGGCCAGATTTTTATTGTACCATTTTCAAAATCTTTTTTTTCCACACCAGCGAATCTCTACTTTTCTATAAATTGTGGTCTGTGAGAAGACACATTCAGGAAAATTAATCTTTTCTGAATGTGTAAACCAATAATTGATGTGTACAGTTGAATGCTCTGCTGAATTTTCACTTCAGTCCAGTGACAATTCAATCTCGATTCAGGATCCATAAAGGGAGTTAATTCGTATGGGATGAGAAATTAATGTGAATCATTAAACTCTAAAAAGACCCCTACAAATATCAGATTTATTTTGGTTGGCCATGCATTGACCTTAATGAATTGTGCTCTGAAGCATCCTTTGCTTAGTTGGCAATATTTATCATTTCAGCTGGACTGATTAGAAAAGAAATGCAGGCAGACTACAGAACTGTAGGTGCAATTATAGGGCATGAGAAGGCATATAAAACAGCATACCAGCATATGAACTTTTAATATAAGTTGGAGAATCTTATCTTTGGCTGTGTCCACACATAGATGGATATTATATGATAGCTGTGCTAGAGAAATTGCTTGCAACTTGATTGCTTTGCTCATACAGGAAAATCCAGTTGCCATGGCTCAGTGGTAGAACATCTGTTTGGCATGCAGGACGGCCTGAGTTCAATCCCTGGTATCTCCAGTTAAAAGAGCTAGGCAGTAGGTGGTGTGAAAGATCCTCAGCCTGACACCCTGGAAAGCTGCTGCCAGGCTGAGTAGACAATACTGACCTTGATGGACCAGCGGTCTGATCCACTGTAAGGCAGCTTCATGTGTTCATGTAGTTGCTCTTGCACCATACTTGTACTGTATCCAGAAATGTGTTGATCTATTAAACTTAGTGCTTGGACTTGGTACAGAAAAATAAGATGGAAGGCCGAGCGCCGAAGAATAGATTCTTTTGAACTATGGTGCTGGAGAAGACTCTTTAGAGTCCCTTGGACTGCAAGAAAATCAAATCAGTCAATCCTAAAAGAAATCAACCCTGACTGTTCCCTGGAAGGCCAGATAATGAAACTGAAGCTCAAATACTTTGGCCACCAAATGAGAAGGGAGCACTCACTGGAGAAGACCCTGATGCTGGGAAAGATTGAAGGTCAAAGAAGACGGGGACGGCAAAGGATGAGATGGTTAGACAGTGTCATAGATGCAACGAACATGAAATTGAGCCAACTTCAGAGGACGGTGGAAGACAGGAGGGCCTGGCGGGAGCTGGTCCATGGGGTCGCGAAGAGTCGGACTCGACTGTGCGACTGAACAACAACAAATTGCTAGGTTTGGAGAAAAATCCCAAATCAGAAACTACCTTTTATTAGGCCCAAGAAAAATGAAACAAAACAGTATGCCAGCTATTTTGTGTCATTGTGGTTAGTCATAAATAAAAGGCACTACATAGTTTCCATTTGGGGAGTTTGCATTTGATCAGTGCAGCTGGGCTGAGAAAATAGCCATTGCGCATTACTGACATAGGGTGGTACTGTAAAAGCTACTTTATAGAGAAGAATACCAGGGCTGCTCAGTCAATGAAGGGACCCTAAAGAAAAACGGAGGGAAAATCTTGCCTCTGAAGGAGGGAAGTGGACGGGGTCTGTCATACCAGCCTTCAAATCCTACACACAGGAGTATGGTATGGATCCACGGATGTATATGCCTGTTTTCATATAACACATGCTAAGAACATGTGGACAACATTTATGCAATGGATTTAATTCCTGATCCTTTCATTCCTCTTTACATGACATCCATTTCCATTCACCAATTACTAGCAACCGAAGAAATTCATTGGGGGGGGGGGGTGTTCCCACATGCATTTTGTCATGTGCGTTACTTGAGCTGTTGTTATTTAATTACTTATTCTTTGGTGGCTCTCAGATGAAAGGGTAACGTGTTCACATAGAAAAATACTGCTTTTTAGTCAGTCCCAGACAACTGGCTATGTCTGTTAACCTAGTACAGTGCATTCAACACACACCAACTATTCAGTGAAACTGTCAATGAGTGATGAATTAACAGGCATCCAATATCCCATCCCTGTGAATACTGGCAACTCTGAGCAGCCAAACAAAATTTGAAATGCCCTTTTAATTAAGGTTAAGGAAAGACATGGGCCAAACAACAATAAGAATGAAGATGATTTTGTATTTTTATGGTTCAGTGCCCCTAATTTGCCTTGAAACCTTGCTTTTACAGCTTGGTTATTAATACAAATAACTCATAATTTGAGAGTATGAACAGCCTGGCCTCTGTAAATTTCTAAGCCATTGACTTTGAAAGTAGGTACTGGTGTTTGGTGTCTCTAAGGGATCAGGTTGGTGCAAGAGCATTTGTCCTAGATCTGGCAGGCAATCTCATAAGCTGTCAATCACCCGTTGTGTGTCAGACCCAGAAAGAACTCCTGCTGATAAGCTAAAGTTCTTCTTAGGAGGCAAATTTAAATATGATGAGCCACTTGATGTAATAGGCTGCCCCCTTCATATAATTGACTGCCACTTCAGTGGATGGGCAGACTTGCCATGCAATTGAGGACACTGAGGAACAAAACCTAAAATGGGCTTCTCTGAAAGGGAATGGTTCTGCAGTCTTGTGGCAGACATTTCCTTCAGATGGGGCATTGCTTAGCTGGCATTCATGAGATCATTGATAATCTTCCCTTCACTGGGAGCAATGTTGTATTTTTAAAAAACAGTTCCTTTTTCTTAATTCACAGGTGACACATAGAGGTCTTTTAAAGTGGGCAGACTTACAGAGCATGGGGGAAAGACAAGACTGACAGCTGAATCAGTGTTCATTTTAATGGCATGCACATCTATGTGTCAAATTGTGAAGAAAGTGGACATAACACTGTGGCTGTGAGTTCACTTCACTTTGGCTGCAGTCAGACAAGCTGTTTGATTCCCCTCTGGATTTAAAATGCGCATTCAGACAGTGACATCTGTATGCTGTTTCCCCAGTCATTGGCACCCCGTTCTCACCCCCGACTTTTCCAACACCAGAGAAAGTCTGATCTTTATGGACTGAACTGGTCTCACTGCAGACTTCCTGATGTTTGAACTCTCTCTTGCAAACTCAAGCCGTTTGGGAAGTCAGAGCACACACTTTCGTCTTTGTGCCATTCTAAAATTAAGTTAGCGATGTGCGCATAAGAGGATCTTCGCCCCAGGGTTGTGAAACACTGCTTCCCCGTCTCTGCACCCAAACATTCTGTCAGGATTGGGACCCCTGGGAGAGTTGTTTTTGAGTGACAAATCCCCCCCCAAAAAACCCCTTTCTCCCATTTCTTGGGGTTGGAAAGCCATGGAGATAGTCCCTAATTAGGCTTCCATATCGGCAGGGAACCTGGGGAGGCTGGCATCCGTAATTCAGGGAGACCTGGGTAATGCTGGAAAAAAATTAAAAATCCAGGCAGCCTTGCTTCTGGGCAAACATGGGCTGAATATCTGCCCCAAAAGTGTACGCAGGACTTTCTGGGCATGGATCTTGGCTAAAGGGGTGGTGGTGGTGAATGTTAACCATACTACAGAGGTCAGTTTCCCTGGAGAAAATGAATGCTTTGGAAGGTGGACTGTATGGCCTTGTACCCCACTGAGGTCCCTGTCCTCCCCAGGCTCCACCATCAAATCTCCAGGAGTTTCTGTGCCTGGAGCTGGCAAGCCTACTTCCCATCCTACTTCCCCCCATGCAAACTGTGTTAGCAGAGAAAAGGTTTTCTGCTCCAGAGTTGCTGTTTGAGAGTGCCCCGTGATTGATACAAGAGTAAATGTACCAAAGGCAGTGAGGCTACTCTTATGTAAATCTGCATGTAAAGATTCCCCAGGCATTCTAAGGAAGAGAGGCAAAGCGGAGGAGGCTGAGAGGGGCTATGGCGGTACTTGGCGAAGGGATTGCGGAGCTGTCAAAATGGAGTGGTGCTTTGAATGAGCCCTTCTGTGCATGCGTGAAAGACAATTAAAAAAAAAGATGCTATCTGACCAACCGCTCCATGATTATCTGCAGCAATAATCTGAACAGTCAACCATGGAACAAATAACACAGGGTAAAATAGAGGTGCAGCCAGACTGCATCAAGCCTGTCATCTGACTGCAGCCTGAGTTATATAGCATCAGTCTTCGTCCTGAGTCACATCATAAATTCTCTTAGATATTCTGACCTCCTGTATTTCCCTGGGAACATGGTTGACCTCCTGGGGGCCTCATCCTGCACTTGGGGCAACCCCCCACTCAAATATCCCATGTTCTACCACTTAATTCTCAGCTTTCCTCCCCCACCCCCATTGTTGCAGAGATATAGGGGGAAGTGCAAACAGGTTTTGTCAGAGTTTCTTGGAGGAATGTTAGAAATATAGCTGCCATCTGGTTGGACCTGAGGCAGTAAATCCCTTCCTGACTGAACTAATTCTCTTCTTCTCTGTACTCCCCTCCTTTGCTTCTTTCTTGTTTGTTTCTGTATGTCCTGTAGGGATGCCAGCCTCCAGGTGGGACCTGGGGATCCCTGGAATTACAGCTCATCTCCAAACTACAGAGATCAGTTCTCCTGGAGCAAATGGATGCTTTGGAAGGTGGACTCCCTGACATTGTGGGTGATTTCCCACAAGTGCTGCTTCGCGCTCACTCCTCCCTTTTGCCCCGATGGTACGTGTCAATTTCACACAAGCTGCTGCACGGCCGCATTTTGCCCCGCAGCTTTGTGCGATTTTCCCCGCGTCTACTCAATCCTCAAAAAACAGGATTGAGTAGATGCAGGGGAAATCGCACGAAGCTGCGGGGCAAAATGCGGTCGCGCAGCAGCTTGTGTGAAATTGACACGTACCATCAGGCCAAAGAGAAGAGTGAGTGCGGAACAGCGCTTGTGGGAAATCACCCTGTATCTCACTGAGGTCCCTGATCTCCCCAGGCTCCCCCCACAAATCTCCAGGAGCCCCCTAATCTGGAGCTGGCAGCCATAGCCCCCTTCCCCCTCTGGTGGTGGGGAGGGGGGGGGAATCTGGCAACCCTAATGTCCTGTCTCTTTCATAGGCTAATCCAAAAAGCCTCAGTGAAAACAGGTCTTGTGCAATGCTCCCTCTAGCTGTGGAGTCCTGTGAACAAAAATTCTACTCTCTGAGCTACCAGCATTAACTTTGTGAGCAGGCAATTTGGCTACTGCATAAATTAGTTTGCTCTGGAGCCATCCTTCCTGAGCTAAGACATAAAATGTTTGAGCCAGAGGCTAAAAAACTGTGAGCTAGCTTACACTAAAGCAGCTTAGAGGGAACACTGGTCTTGTGTGAGAATGAGAGGAAAAAACAATTTAACTTCTATAGCTGGTCGCCTGTAGGAGCTGAGGGCCTTCATAAACTCTTCAAATCCACACTAGGAAACTGGGATCCAGGAAAAGCCGAAGTTAAGCATTTGTTAATTTTTTCCTGTCAAGTTGTCTGCCCTGAATTTTGCAGTGTTGTTAAAAATGAACCATTGTGTTAGAAGAAGCCGGGGGGTTGTTGCTGTGCTATGCAGTAGTTTTTGCTCTCCTTTAACATCCATAGTGACAAGTGAGAATACTGTGTAAAAAACTGGAGTGAGAAACTGTGGCGGAATTTAAGGGGAGACTAGGCCATTTTTGTGATTTGGTTTAAACCAGCATAAGTCTCTATTGTCTGGTTCATTCTCCCATAAAGCTTTGCAGTATAGCTGTTCTCGAGCAAGTGCTGGCCTGCTAATGCACTCTGCCCTACAAGAATAGTTTATATTCCTGGAGTCCACAGTAACAGCTTCAAGTCTAAGCATCTAGATTACTAGGGTACCTGGCTTCGTGGCTATTCCTTGACATAGAGGGTGTTTGGAGTTTTCTGACCTCATATATAGTAGACTGACTTGGGCAGAGTTCATCTTGCCATGGGAAGGGAAGGCTCTGGTTCTTGTCCAACTGATTCCTGCTTGACAGCTACCTGAGACTCTACGTATTCCTAGAAGGTATACTTTGGCCCTGGTCACACGGCAAAGTTGCCGCGGGAGAGGCACGGAAGGTGGGCGGATTATCTGGGCGCGATCACACCCCAACATCTGGGAAGTGGAGCGCACCCGTGGCTTACCGCCGACAATGCGCATTTAAAAACTAGTACCTCCAAGGTACTAGTAAATGTTTGCCACGGGCTGCCTCCAGACGCCCGTGGTGTGATCGCGCTGGCGCACGGCATTCCCCTCCGGTTCCTCGTTTACCCACTGGCGCCGAGGGAAGGACCCGTGCTGTGCCACCAGTGCGTCTGATCACGTAATCGTGGATCAAACTGCGCCGGGGCAATTAGCCACGCCCCCCCGCGATATCCGGCCCGTGTGCCCAGGGCCAATGGGTGTTTTTCCTTTACTCTGGGCTGCCAGCCAAAGATTTCAGTTGTGTTTGGCTGACAGACAGGGATATTCTTCTTCCAGTGCACTCTTTAGGTATTGAGTTTTCTTTGTGTTGCTTGTATTAAGAATTTTCTTTGCATGTTTCTGAAGCTTTGGTGAAGTTCAGTGAACAGTTTTAGTGTGGCACGCCTGTCTCCTCTCTCTCCCTTGGAAAGGCTTTGGTCCCTAGCCAGCCTCCTTCCAGCCCAATGATACCTTGGTGGGGTTCAGAGTCCCAAGACACACTCCTGGTCTCTGGGATTCCCCTTCAGATTTATACTATGTTGAGGTGACTCCTTTGTTTACTGTGGAAAATTTGCCACAGGGACATGAAGAGCTATGGGGACGGGGTGAGAAACAGAAGAATGACTGCCCAGTTTCACTCACCCCGGTATCCGGTTTGAATCATTAGCCGCAAACCACCTTGCTGAAACTTGCTTATGCAAGGGAGTGCATGCTTCTGAGCATGTGTACAATGCCTTTTACTCACAAATGAATAACCACTGTCCAAGGTCCTGTCCTAAACCTTCCCTCCTCCCTTTAGGGCTAAAGGACTGAACAGGCATAGGGCTCAGACAGGTTTGGACTCCACAACCTTTCTCTGTAGAAAAAGAAATTCTTCATGGCAAGAGGCCAAAGGCCTGTCATTAAAAAGAAAAGGGAAAATAAAAAGGTCTTTGGGGAAATCTGAGTAAATCTGAGCCAAGAATAATCCCTCTGCTGAATGTAGAGATTGCAAATACTCTCCACATGAGCGTAAAGTGTTTCCCTTCCTGCACAGTAACTGCTCATGTCTACCTCCATGATATGAGTGGATAATTTCTAGGTAAGAGGAAGTGATTTGTGAGCAGGTGTAATTTAGTCCTCTCCCTTTTTAATCATTTGGTCCCTGATTAATTGCTATCTGACCCTACCCCAGCTTTTTGAAGCCATTTTGAATTTTCCTTCACAGTCTTATGCCCTACGACATCTGAGAGAAGAATGCAGGTACACAACTTAAATTCACAATGAGCTGAGTATGGTCATAGGCAAATCACTTTCCCCCAGAATATTGATGGGGTGCCATACTGCAGATATATGGCTTCTTCTGCTGGTGATAACTGTACACATGGATATTGTTTGTTGTTGTTGTTCAGTCGCACAGTCGAGTTCGACTCTTCGCAACCCCATAGACCAGCTCCCGCCAGGCCTTCCGGTCTTCCGCCGTCCTCTGAAGTTTGCTCAATTTCATGTTCGTTGCATATATGACACTGTCCAACCATCTCATCCTTTGCCGTCCCCGTCTTCTTTGACCTTCAATCTTTCCCAGCATCAGGGTCTTCTCCAGTGAGTGCTCCCTTCTCATTTGGTGGCCAAAGTATTTGAGCTTCAGTTTCATTATCTGGCCTTCCAGGGAACAGTCAGGGTTGATTTCCTTTAGGATTGACTGATTTGATCTTCTTGCAGTCCAAGGGACTCTCAAGAGTCTTCTCCAGCACCATAGTGCAAAAGAATCTATTCTTCGGCGCTCAGCCTTCCTTATAGTCCAACTCTCGCAGCCACACATGACTACTGGGAATACCATTGCTTTGACCATGTGGACCTTTGTTGGCAGGGGGATGTCCCTACTTTTTATCATGCTGTTTAGGTTTGCCATCGCTTTCCTCCCAAGGAGCAGGCGTCTTTTAATTTCATGGCTGCTGTCACAGTCTGTGGTGATCTGGGGTCCCAGGAACATGAAGTCTGTCACTACTTCCACGACTTCCCCTTCTATTTGCCAAGAAGTGATGGGGCCGGATGCCATGATCTTAGTTTTTTTGATGTTGAGCTTCAAGCCCACTTTTGCGCTCTCCTCTTTTACTCTGAGCAAGAGGCTCTTTAGATCCTTTTCACTTTCAGCCATTAGAGTGGTATCATCTGCATATCTGAGGTTGTTGATCTTTTCCCCAGCAATCTTAATTCCCGCTTGTGATTCATCCAGGCCAGCATTTCGCATGATGTACTCTGCATATATATTAAATAAGCAAGGTGACAGTATACATCCTTGTCGTACTCCTTTTCCTATGCTGAACCAATCAGTTGTTCCGTATCCGGTTCTAACTGTCGCTTCTTGGCCCTTATACAGGTTTCTCAAGAGACATGTGAGGTGGTCTGGTACTCCCATCTCTTTAAGGACCTGCCATAGTTTGTTGTGATCCACACAGTCAAAGGCTTTAGCATAGTCAATGAAGCAGAAGTAGATGTTTTTCTGGTACTCTCTTGCTTTCTCCATAATCCAGCGAATGTTGGCAATTTGATCTCTAGTTCCTCTACCTCTTCGAAACCCAGCTTGTACTTCTGGCAGTTCTCTATCCACGTACTGTTGAAGCCTAGCTTGTAGGATCTTGAGCATGACCTTGCTAGCGTGTGATATGAGTGCAATTGTGCGATAGTTTGAACATTCCTTGGCGTTGCCCTTCTTTGGGATTGGAATGTATACTGATCTTTTCCAATCCTGTGGCCACTGTTGCGTTTTCCAAATTTGCTGGCAAATGGAGTGCAGCACTTTAACAGCATCATCTTCTAAGACTTTGAATAGCTCAGCTGGGATACCATCACCTCCACTAGCTTTGTTGTTAGTAATGCTTTCTAAGGCCCATTTAACTTCACATTCCAGGATGTCTGGCTCAAGGTCAGTGATTATACCGTCGTGTTTGTCAAGGACATTGAGGTCTTTCTTGTATAGTTCTTCTGTGTATTCTTGCCATCTTTTCCTAATCTCTTCTGCTTCTGTTAGGTCCCTACCGTTTTTGTCCTTTATCATGGCCATCTTTGCATGGAACGCTCCCTTGATTTCTCCAATTTTCTTGAAGAGATCTCTAGTCCTTCCCATTCTATTGTTTTCTTCTATTACTTTGCACTGTTCATTCAGGAAGGCCTCCTTATCTCTCCTTGCTGTTCTCTGGAAATCTGCATTCAGTTGGGTAAATCTTTCCTTTTCGCCTTTGCCTTTCACTTTCCTTCTTTCCTCTGCTATTTGTAAAGCCTCATCAGACAGCCACTTTGCTTTCTTGCATTCAAGCCCCATGACTGTATAATATTTAATTTTGGGCTAACTTTCATCTCCTTTGGAGGGGAGTAGCTCAGAATTTTATAACTTCAGCTACTTGCTTGAGTGGTATTTGTATTGAAAGGTGCCTCCTCCCTTTTGGTTGTTCGTTACTTGTCACGTTCCTTCTGTGATGCGTTAATCTGTATGCTCTTGAGCTGATCTACTCTTCTTATAAATCCAATATTGAGCATGATTAAATGATTTCATTCTGAGCATGACCTTTAATTTCAGCACCTCTGGTGGCTCAGCATTTCTAATACTGTAGTAGGGTAGCAACCATTGGGTTCGCATGTTGAAAATAAAATTCAATTACCTGCTTTTTGCACTTTGCCATCTCATCAACATTCAAAAGCAAGTCTTGTCAGTCCAAGTCAGGTCTTGGGTGGGATTTGAGACAGTGTGTGTGACCCTTGAAAGTAGAATCACATAGTATGGCTTATGTTGGACTGTGCCATTCTTTACAGCAGTTCTGGGGTTCCTGTCAGAACCCACAGCTGAATCAACGTAGTACACGCTTCTAGGAAGGTTTTACTTTATTGAAAAGCCATAGGTGCAATAACATGAACACTGTTAAGAATGGCGGGATACCTGTGCACATAATAGGATATAGGGCATTTGTATGCACCCCCCCCCAGCTGGGGCCAATGAGGCTTGGTCCCATGTGCGGGATATTGTCAGACCCTCTAACAGTTGCGAAGCTGGGAACGGAGAAGCTCCCACGGACGATAGACACCACATTCTCCTCCGGTACAACATCAAAGATAAGCGTTAACAGCTTTGAAGCAATTAAGCGCATGGGAAGGAATGCAAAGCAATTAGCAACTCTCACCACACTCATGGCAGCATAGCTGACAGTTCCATATCTGAACAGTTCCCTGATGTCCCTCTCTGCATGCCTTTTCCTCCACCAGATTGTAAGTCATTTCCTTGGCAAACGGTAATCCGAAATTCTGCAGGAAAAAAATGAGTTCTGAAGCAAAATGATGAATCTAAAACTCTGTAGGGATTTAACTGATGTCCTCTGAAGCTCAACCCTTGTTTATCAGTTGATCTCTGTACAGCATTCTCCTGCAGGCTGGTGGAAAATGCAATCACGTTAGACTGGATTTAGGACAGCACTGTAGGGTTTTCAAGGCAAGAGATGAAGTGGTTTGCCATGTTCTGCCTCTGTGTAGCGACCCTGGACTTCCTTGGTAGCCTCCCGTCCCAGTACTAACCCGGGCCGACCTTGCTAGCTTCCTCAATCTGATGAGATTAGGTTAGCCTGAGCCATCCAGGTCAGGGTGTCCAAGTCTCTTGCCTAACTCCCTGATCACTATGGGTTGCGGGACCAGGGAGTGCTTGATATAAAGTCATTATTAAAACAATAATTTCATATTAGATGTATTTAAGTTCTGGATATACAATATGTAAATCTGGGCACTATTTCACATTTGGGTGTTCCATTTCTTTCTGCTGGCCCTCTTCCTCACAAGCTCCCTGGTAAAAGCCGCTGGAAATGATTAGTATGGTTGGTAGATATCAAGGTATAATATGTGCAAAGTCAGTCTATCCGGTTGGGAGGAAAAATGATTAATGGTGTAGTCCTCAGCAGAGTTACGCCCAAGCCAGTTGACTTCAGTGGCCTTAAAAAGGCGTAGGTCTGTTTAGGACCACACTGTAAATCTTTTTTCTTTCTCTTTTAACCATGCCCAGAACAAGCGTTGTTAAATATTGATGAGTGCATACCTAAGCTTATTGGATTTCTATAAATTTAATCTTTTACTGCATATATGTACCTAGCCTAGGGTTTCCTGAATTGTGTGCCTGTCTGTACCTGATTGTACAGTATGTCCAGAGGGAATTCCCTTTCTGCATCACAAACTAGCCAACAAAGACTTCCTGTTTGGTCCATTGTGACTAACTATTTGTGCCATTGTGATAACTTTCTGAGTGGTGTTTGAGTGTGAGTCATACAGACACTTTGCTTCTGTTTTCTAGGTTTTGTTAAGAATAATGCTACAAAAAAGTGTTCAAGACTCTTAAAAATTTCTTTTCTCCTGCAACTCTGTCCCTGTAAAAATTATATTTTCTGCCAGCTCAGTTACTTTGAAGGGTTTCTAGTTGTTACAATCCCAGTGGGAACGCTTATGCTACCAAATGCCTTTATGGTCTAACATTTCACAAGTTCTGAGAGGCTAATTTCCGAGGAACATATTGTTTTGTAAAAGACAATGGTGCAGTTCTCATCTTTATTTGCTTACATGTGTCCCCCTCTCAGTGTGAATGGGCCAGACTTGCACACAAATCATGATTAAGGTATAAACTATGTCAATTACGGTTTCATATAGAAATATCTCCCTTAGTGACAATAAGGATTTAGGACTTTACTGGAATTCGGGAATAAGTGACATGTACTATAGATATCAGTTTCACAGTTCGATCTGCAGTTGGGTGCTAAAAGCTTAGACGAGATGCCACATGGAGGGCCAAGTGCCTGCTGTTATACTGGCACTCTGTCTGTTATATATACTTTCAGTGAGGGATGTGAACAGAATCTGCCATAGGTTGATCCAGCCCAGTATTGTCTACTCCTCTGACTGGCAGAGTTTCACCAAGGTCTTTTCCATGGTCCTTTCTGCACGAGACCTTAAATCCTGGTTCAACCCTGTCCCTGAACTTACATTCTAGACTATACTCAAGTTCACCCCTGTAATTATCTTGGGGTATTTTTGTTTCCACATTACATTGAGGTCACCCCGGTTTCGCCCCACACTTGTCCCGGGATAAACAGATGCTGTTATAACCAGGGATAAATGCAAGGAATTGTGTCACGAGTTGAACTCTGATAAAACCAGGGACGAGATCCAAGTGCAGAAAGGACCCATGTCTGCTATCCAAGAACCTTCAGCTGGAAGGTAAAAGGGATTGAACTTCATGCAAAACATGTGCTCTGCCCACTGAGCTATAGAACTTTATTTAGTATGTGTAGTTGCCAGCTATTGTCAGAAAGCTGGTATATCTGGCTATTTACAACTTTTATTGTCAGAGGCTTTATAAAGTCTCAAGCATAGTCTTTTGAATCCTGATACGGACACAAGAAGCTGCTTATTCCAAGACTGTTGGTTTGTAAAGATAACTATTACCTTATCTAGGTGGTAGTGGGTGTCCATGGTCTTAGATATCCTGTCATATGACATGGTTATTTTAGCTGGAGATGCAAGGGATTGAACCTGTGACCTGACACCAGTAGCCAATCATTGTCCATTTATTTTCTCTGCTGCCTAATCTATCTTATGCATGCATTGGCAGCACAAAATTTCAAGGTGTTCAGTGGGACTATTTTGTGTCAAAAGCCCAAAGCCCTTAGCCCTCATAGAAGCATGAAAGAATTTTGTTTGGCCAAAGACCCATACAAAGGGGTGGGTCCTTGTGTGCCTAAACACAGATTTTCTCTTGGGAGAGCAGCCACCACTCCATGCAAATTTGGTGCCTCAGCATAGCAACACGGGTCCTTTCCGCACTTGGATCTCATCCCTGGGTTTATCAGAGTTCAACTCGCGACACAATACTTTGCATTTATCCCTGGTTATAACAGCATGTGTTTATCCCATGAAAAGTGTGGAGTGAAACTGGGGTGACCTCAATGTAATGTGGATAGGGTTGCCAAGTCATAATTAAGCCGCAGCGGGGGACTCCTGGGTTCTTCCGGGAGCGAGCGTGCACATGCGTGCGTCACCCGGAAGTGACGCAGCCGCGGCGGGTGCACCGGGGAGTGGGGCTGCGGTCATCTGAGGGAAAAACATAGTTTTCCCTCAGATGACCGTGGCCCCGCCCCTGGCGCGCCCGACATGGCTGCATCACTTCTGGGTGACGGGCTGACGCCGGGCACATCCCATGCTTTGGGGGTGGGGTTCCCCCTGGGGCCTGATCTGCTGGCGGTGGGGAATGGGCCTCTGGGGCGGGGGTTTCCCTGCCCCCCGGGGGGACTTGGCAAGCCTAACTGTGGAAGCAAAAAATATCCCAAAGATAATTACAGGGGTGAACTCGAGTGTAGAATGTAGAATGTATAGTGTAGAATGTAAAAATACCCCAAGATAATTACAGGGGAGAACTCGTGTGTAGTGTAGAATGTAAGTTCGGTGACAGGGTTGAACCAGGATTTATAGTCTAGTGGGGAAAGGACCATGGAGCTCCATCTTTTGGCTTCCAAGGTTGGGCTTTGGCAAGCCACTTCCACAACAATGTGTGTGGGGGTCTTGGGCCCTCCCTGGCCTCGGGGCTGTGGCACCGAGCAGCTGCTTACATAAGACATTGGGGTGCTTGGGCAGCAGCTGGTCTGCCCGGCAAATATCCAGGTGGGCACAGGCAGAGCAGCCACTCCTTCTGTCCATTTAAGGGCCATCCTATATGGGTGTACAGGCAAGGCAGTGGGCATGGCCGGGTCTCCAGTCAGGGGCAAGATCATTTTTCAAGCAGCCCTATTGAGATACAAATGGCAAACTTTCCCCCACTAGGGGGCTGTGGGGGCCTTTTCAGTCAAATGAGAGGGGTTCAATTGAGCACAGGCCTGGTACTCCAGAAGCGCCCTTGCCAATGAGAGCTTACTTAGTAGCTCACTTTTCAGCAAAGAGGGGCTTTCATGGAGCCTCTCCCCCAAGAAAGGGCATAGGTGCTGGAGACTGGGGCAGGCTCATCCACTCCACACATGCTTGCAAGCCCCACTGAGTTCATTGCGAGTAAGCCCACTTGAGCCCTGACCTGGACATATAGAGGTGTTGTTATAAAAATGATCCACTCTGAGTGTCAAATATGGCAGGTACACCGCTGAAGCTGTGTACTTGATACGAGTTGGGTAAAGGAATCCAAAACTTTTTTGGGGAGCCAATCAGAGAGACTGCTCAAACATGGGAAAAGAAGCAACCCATAAGGGGTGAGACATGTACACCGGGGTGTGACCCTCAGGTGTAGTGTGATGGGCAGGAAATGTACCTTAATAAGGATTCCTCAGCCCCCATGAGGCTGCTGAAGCACTGCAATGCTTCGGCACACGTGCAACCCCCCTTCCATACCAAAAAAAGCAGAAAATCATTTCTTAATGTGAATGTGAACAGATGGAACCTTGATGGGGGGAAAACAACAAAAAAGTAAGTGTGAACTGATCACACTGATAGCACGATCATCAGAACTGCCATGACACCCATGGAAACCCAAAAGGCGACTGCAGTCTGGAAAATGCTTTTGTGTCTGTGGGGAACATGCACATTCAGAAATAACGGACTCCAGAACAGAAGGATGAGTGAGTGGCTCATAACCTTCTTGTATTTTGTGACCTCCACAGTTCCTGTAACAGCCATGCCCCCAATGACAGTCAATTTTGAGTGGCACCTCCTGCCTATATTCAAGTTTCCAGAAGTTCAACAAGGTTGGAGGATTCTGCCTTAGTTGAACAAAAAATGAGAATGAAGGTTGCTAATCGGATTTTGTCGTGGACAACATTTGCCTCTCTGTAGTGCTGACTTATCCTGACAAGAGTCCCAGTCTGGAGAAGAAATATTGATAAGATCTAGAAATAGAGTTGCCATTGAATTCTGCCTTGTGAAAATTTGATATGAATGTGGTGGTTCCTGCATAATAAAAACATCTCAGGAATTTTGAAGACTTTGCAATATTTTCCTTCCCCTACCAAAAAAACACAACACGATTAGAATTTTGCTTTCAGAATTGTTTGTCTGTTTGCTCAAGGGATGGGGCAAGAAGGGTTTGGATAGAGAAGCAGCTGATGGATGAGATAACAATATAGATGTCATATGTGCCAAGAGGTAATAGCAGATTGCTGTATTCTGCAGAAATGGAAAAATTACTTCTGTAGGCTTGCAGCTTATACCCTATTAAAGAGTGGAGTATTCTACAACTTTTTAAGGTGCTGTGTATGTAATTTCTCTAAGTGCTAGGGTAGGATGAATTTGGATGTACTATACAGCAGTAGGTGAATTAATGCATGTCCCATTTGCAGGTTATATTGGATAAGGCGCTATTTGAATAAGCAGATAACATTTTTTTCCCCTGTGAGAAATGTTCCTTTTTATTCGAAATGTCTGATTCACCTGCAGTCATCAGTAACTATTGGGAGAATTGTTAAGAGGACTATAGAAAAGATTTTACAACGGTTTTCCACATAGTTTGGGAAGCAATTCTTGTTGCTCAAAAAAAGCAGATGAGACAGTACATTTGTGTCAGAACTGTACCACTTCAAGTGATAGAATGGTGCTCATGTGGTTAAATGCTCCTCCATACCAAGGAAGCCCTCCATGCACATAGAAAATTAGAGGGTTCTAGCTTAACCTTCTCCCCTACATGCCAATTTTCTATGCATAACAAGCTTTTCCTTCATTCCTTCCTATAAGACCCCTTCTGCAGTGTGACCTGACACCATGGAATAAAGGAAAAGTCCTCCAGTCACAGGTTTGCCACCTTATCTTTGTGAGAGCTAAAACTGAAGACTGTACTGGATAATGATGATATTCAAAGAATCGTTTAATTTGAACAGTTGGTTTGACCCTCACATAATGGTTTTTCATTTATTTCTTTTTACTACCATGAAGTGAGAAGCAAATATAGAAGAAATGTTTATGATTTCCTGTGCCCAAGCTCATTATGTCTGCAATATAAAGATTATAGCACAATGCAGGAAGATTTAAAAAACAATAGCATAAGGAAATATAATAGATGGGTCATTGGAAAAGTACGTTTTTTAGCTGACAAAACCCCCAATATTTCTTGTAGACCTTTTTAAAAAACCAAATTTTGGTTGGTTCGCACTTACAAGCAGGTCTCTGATGAGTAACTTTGGAGTGTTTGAGGCTAACAGCCATTTGTAGAAACTTATTTGTAGAAACTTTTTATAGAAACCTATGTGTAGTTCTGACACCACTGTTGTAATATTTTTGTCTCTACGTATACTCCTTTTTCTTTTCTTTTCTTAAAAAAATTCTGTTTAGTTGTTGGATTTTGAATTTTTCCCCTTGTTATTTTTTCTGAATTTTTAAAGGAAGATTTTTTTAAAAAATCCAATTGCAGTCATGTTCATACCTGTTGTCAGTCTCAACCTTTTGACAACCTCACCCGGCTTTCTGAGGCTGATGTTGGCAGGATCCTGAGTGCTGAAAGCCAGCCACTTGCCTCTTAGACCCGTGCCCTTCGTGGCTGGCATGAGCCAGCAGCAAGGGTATATGGGGTCCTCTGATAGACATTATCAATCTGTCCCTTAGCACAGGGGTCTATCTAGAGGGTTTAAAAGAGAGGAGGGCTTACGTCTTCCAGCTGGCTGCACTATTTTATTGGCATGAATTTGAACCTAATCCCTGCATACCTGAGTATAGATTAACTCCAAAACACATCTGACCTGCAGATAGATCCAAGAATTAAAAGTCCAATATGCCACAATGGCCTGTGATGTCACTGGCTCCTCCCTATGATGTCATTGGGTCCCAGTTCTTTAAATGACTTAGCAATGCCTCTGGCCTAGCCCCAACCCCCCCCCCCCCAGGAAACTGGAAAGTCTACGCCCTTGGGGTCTATCTAGAGGGTTTAAAAGAAGCAATGGTAATAACGCTCTTGAAGAAACCATCGCTGGATTCCTTTGATCCATCCAACTACCGCCCAGTTTTCAATCTTTCATCTCTGGGTAAGGTAGTTGAGAGAGCAGCTGAGCAACTTCCTGGAGGACACGTTGGCACTAGACTCCTTCCAGTCTGGCTTCCGCCCTGGTCATGGGACGGAGACTGTGGTGGTCACCCTCATGGACGATCTCCTCAGGCAGTTGGATTGAGGCAGGTAGGTGCTGCTGTTATTGCTTGACTTGACAGCAGCGTTTGACACAGTGGCTCACGATCTGTGAGTCCACCACCTCGCCAGTGTTGAAGTACATGGGACAGCCCTGAAGTTGGTTGCCTCATTTCTCCATGGTCGGGGACGGAGGGTGGCTTTGGGTTGAGAGGGTTTCCTCTCGATACCGTGTGACATGTGGGGTCCCTCGGGGGGCTATCCTCTCTCCAATGTTGTTCAACATCTACATGCACCCCCTCACCCAGCTGGCACAAAGTATAGGGCTGGGCTGCCATTGGTACACTGATGATGCCAAGTTGTACTGGCTGATGGACAGATGACCAGACACTGCCCCAGGAAATTTGGCTGAGGGTTTGAAGACCGTGGTGAGGTGGCTGAAGCAGAGTCGACTGAATCCATCAAAGATGGAAGTTCTCTGGCTGGGTGGGGAAGATTTGGGGTGCCAGCTCCCAACCCTTGATCACATGCCTTTAACACCAGTGCAGATGGTCAAGAGCCTAGGTGTGGTCCTGGGTGCCTCCTTGTCAGTGGAGGCCCAGGTCACAAATGTTGCCAGGCTGGCATTTTTCCAACTACGCCAGGTCAGGCAACTGGCCCCCTACCTGTCTCGCCCTGACCTTGCTACAGCAATTCATGCAACTGTTACCTCTAGGCTTGATTAGTGTAACTCAGTCTACGCAGGGCTGCCATTGAGGCTGATCTGGAAGTTACAGCTTGTCCAGAATGCAGCAGCTCAGGTCCTTACGGGACACTGGCGACTGCACATATACAAACTGTGCTTTGCCAGCTGCACTGGCTCCAAGTTGAGTACCAGGTCAGGTTCAACATTTTGGTCTTGACCTTTAAGATCCTAAATGGTCAGGGACCAACATACCTACGGGACCACCTTTCCTGGTATTTCCCATGGAGAGCATTATGCTCTGGAGACCAACACCTACTGGAAGTCCCTGACCCAAAGAGCGTCCAGCTGTTCTCGACCACAGCCAGGGCCTTCTTGGCCCTTGCTCCAACTTGGTGGAACTTTCTGCCTACTAACATCAGGGCCCTGCGGGACTTGTCACAAGTCTGAAGGGCCTGCAAAGCAGAGATGTTCCACCAAGCATATGGTTGAGGACAGCAATGGCTTTTAACAGTTTTAATGGTTTTAACAACTATCCACCTTATTAACTGCCTTTCACCCCCTCTCCCTATGCTAATGTAAATTGGGGGTGTGTGTCAGAAAATTGTATTATGGCACCATGTAGAGGTAGAAGTTAGGTTTTATGGATCAGGATTTTAGATTCTTTAATGTATTTTATATGTATTTTATACAAATTTGTTGTGCACCACACTGAGCCTGCTTGCAGGGAGGGCAGTATAGAAGCTTAACAAAGTAAATAAATAAAATGAATAAACAAGCATTGAGCTCCAGTTGCCTGTACATGACCACTGTTCAAATTGATTGCTACCTCTACAGAAGTCTTCCTTAACTTGCATCTCTATGTGAGATGAGAGCTCCCCGGCCTCAGGCAGATCATATATATTACTAAAAAGAACAGCACAAAAAGAAATCTGGAGGCATGACCTCTCTTCCTTCTTCTCTGTGGTGCCTGCTGTAATATAGAGAAGTCCATTTATGGTACAGTTTTGGTATACTAGAATCTGGAGCTATTCTACGTCAGGTTTTTCTTATGGCTCTTTTCATCTCTACAAACTGGATTGAGGCAAATTGCTATAATGGACTCTGGTGGGCCTCACTCTGCTTTTCTTGCATTGTTTGTTATGAACAGGGGTCATTTGGGGGGGACGCGGGGGGGACACCTTCCCCCCGGGTGAGGTGCGGGAGGGTGGGGCCTGGAGCTCCCTGCTGGTGCCCGCTGGAGGTCGCCGCCGGCTGTGGGGAGGACACACTTCCGGTGATGTCAGGGGGTGTGGCATACACTAATGAGTTATGCTAATGAGTCCCCCAGCTCTTTTTCTACGAAATGACCCCTGGTTATGAATAATATCATACTCTGTGCCACTGAAAAGACGTGTAGGATAGTCCTTGGGTGAATGCAGCCTATTACTAGTGTTGTCAGGTCCCTTGGACCTGCCGGTGGGGAATGGAAGGTGAACTTACTGGGAGTAGGGAGGAATGCTGAAAATAAGCGTGATTTGCCTACGCTACTTGGAAGTGATGTAAGGACATTTTCAGTGGCTCAAACTAGTAGGATTGTCAGCTCCAGCTTGGGAAATCCTTGGAGATTCAGGAGTGGAGCTTGCAGACGGTGAAGTTTAAAAGGGGATGGAGCTAAGTAGGGATGTCATTCCATAGAGCAGAAGTGTCAAAGATACGCCCCACAGGCTGGATCTGGTCTGTGCAGGGCTGCAATCTGGCCTGAGAGCAATTGACTCTGTGCTGCTTCCTCCTTCCTGTTTCTAATGTTGCAGCTCCTTTCCGCCTGTCTATCCTAGTTCCTGCTTCAGAGGAGAGAAAGAAAGCCTTCCCTCCATTGGCTAGGGCTCCTCCCCGCCCTTCACTGGAGAGGAAGGGGGAAGAAGAGAGACACAGAGAGGGGGGAAATGGCATCTCGTCAGACTTTTCAGAACACCAGTAATGTTTTATTGTATTCCAGGTATGGGGAGGGAGGAGTCCTGTGTTTAAGACCAAAAAAATGTTTTATTCCAGGTATAAGAGAGAGAGAGAAAGAGAGAGAGAGTCCATGCCATGGCACTTGGAGAAATCCTCCTTTCCATTTCTAACAGATGGGGGGGGGGAAAGAAACCTAACAACATAGCTTGCATTTATTTTTAGTGAAAGGAAGCAAGAGTACAGCAGCACCTAATGACTAACAAAATTTGTGGCAGGGCATGTGCTTTCACAAATCACTGCTCACTTCCTCAGATACAGCTGGAAAGTAAGTCCATCTGTCCTTATATCTTGGAGACTGAAGTAATTTCAAATGACAATAGCAGGCATTGGTAATGAGAGAAGAAACCTAGGTCTCAATTCAGTCCTGGAGTTGTCTTGAGCTTCATGATCAGTTGTAATTCAGCAGTCTCTCTTTCAAATCTCCCTTTGAAATTCCTTTGTAAGAGAACTGCTACTCTTAGGTCATCAACTGAATGCCCTTGAAGGTTAAAATGTTCCCTCACTGGTTTTTGAATGTTGTGATTTCTAATAGTAGTAGAAAGAGTAAGAGTCCAGTAGCACCGTTGAAGACTCACAAAATTGTGGTAGGGTATGTGCTTTTGTGAGTCACTGCTCACTTCTTTAGACTTATTTCCATTGATTCTTTGCATCCTCCTGGACTGAATCCTCCTGTACCAAATTGAGACTTATGTTTCCTGTCTCATTACCAATGCTGATATCTCCACCCCTCTGCATATCACACCTAATTCAGGCATGCCTACTATTGCCATTCAGCGTCTGAAATCATCTTTATAAAGTTTATATCTCTGGTACCTTGTGTTACATGTTATGGCACACATGGCCCGGCCTGACAAAGTGATATTTATGCCAAATCCAGCCCTCATAACATGAGGTCAACACCTCTGCCATAGAGTCTCCTCTCCAGAGCAACAATTTCCTCCAAGGGAACTGATCTTTAGTCTGGAGATTGGTTGTAATTCCAAGAGAACTCCTGGCCCCACCTACAGCTTGGCATCCTGACAAAGTAGACATGGCTTTTAAAAAAATAAGTGGGGCAAACAAAGCCACCCCCCCGGGGGACTGTTTCAGGTGAGAAAATGCCATGCAGAGAAAGGCTGAACCCTTTTATCCACAAATACTGTAGTTCTGATGCACACTGGGTATCTACAGTATTTGGGAAATTGTTTCCATGCAGCTGTTGTATAACTGTAGGAAATCAGAGTTGGGTCATTAAGAAACATCACGTCTAGATCCTCTCTACTGGTCATAAATTTTGTCAACTAATTATGACATTATTCTACACCCTTTAAAATGGCAGTGGAAAAAATAGTCTTCGTTAATTATAATTAGATGGTCAGGATGAAAAAGGTCACGCTATTGAGATTATCATATAATTCAGAAGAGGAACCAAAATTGCAGATAAGAATATAAATATTTTATCATCATACAGGCATTAATCTCCAACCCATGCTGATGCTCAGGATTTTATCATTTTATTGTGGCCATAGAATTTTAATGTCTTAACTGCACATAATCGTTCCTCAAATTAGTGTAAAAATCCTTGACAACTGTTGATAATTTCACCATGCGTCAAAGAAAGGATTTTGTGTTAAATGCGATCTTTTAACAGCAGAGCTGGAACACATATCAGTGCAGTAGATCCGGCATAAAAAGATTAAGTGATCTAAGCAGCAGGTAATAAAAAACCGCAATACCTGCTATAATGTAAAACAGAGCAGAAAAGCTTTTTAAAAAGCATACTAACACTTAAAAATCGAACGGTAGAACTCAAGAACAGGAAAATACAGAAAACAATATTTGTACCTGGTATCTAAACCAACAGACTTGGAAGCAGGTAAACAGCTACCTGGAAGAAAATACAAAATCAAGCACAACAAAGCTATCCACTCTGCTTCTGAAGGCAGAGGCAGAAGGTATACAGCTCATACAATTTGACCATGGCTCTCAAGTAGTGGGTTTGTGTGGAAGCAGGTAGTCCTTCAGCTGGTACGCTTCTATTTCATCTGTAATCATTCCAAACAAATGCTGATCCCATTTTAAAAATGTATTCGTGTGTGGCTTAGTTGTGCCCAGGGGCGCATGGGCCTTTGAATCTGCATTCTAGGAGATTTCTCATGTAAGCAGGTTATGTGGATGACACACTGGTACACATTACAATGGCTGTTAAGATAAACAGAATTGCCCATATCTACTGATCCAGCAAATGATATTCCATGGTCATCTGCTTACACACAGACGTCTTAGTAATATTAAAACATATCTTGGGATTTTGTGAAAGCAAGGAGAAAACTTTAAATATGTTCAGGCTGTGAAGCAGTTTGTACTGTTCTAAAAACCAGGTAAAAACACATGAAAAACATAAGAATCATTTGAAGAAGAAAAGTTGGTTTTTATACCTGGCTTTTCTCTACCCTAAGCAGTCTCAGAGTGGGTTATTAGGATCTCCTTCCCTTCCTCTCCCCACAACAGACACTTTATGAGATAGGTGAGGCTGAGAGAGTTCTAAGAGAACTGTGACTGGCCCAAGGTCACCCACCAGGTTTCATGTGGAGGAGGAGTGGGGAATCAGACTTGGTTCTCCAGATTAGAGTCCACCACTCTTAACCACTACACTACACTGGCAGCATTAGGTTTTTTTAGATTTTAGGGTCCTGATCAATGTTCCCTCTAAGCTGTGGAGTCCTGTGAGCAAAAATTCTACTTTGTGAGCTACTGGCATTAAAGTTGTGCGCAGATGATTTGGCTACTGCATAAATTAGTTTGCACTGGAGCCATCCTTCCTGAGCTAAGACAAAAATGTGTGAACCGGAGGCTAAAAAACTGCGAGCTAGCTCACACTAACTCAGCTTATAGGGAACACTTACGCCATGGGTTTAGAAGGGTAACTGCTTTAGGATAGCACTGTGAATTGTCTGGTAGTCACAAAAGAACACTGATGAGTTATTTGTCTGTTTTCAATATCTGGATGTCCAAACATAGTAAAGCACCATTGCCTTTCCGTAGTTAGCCCTTTCTTCTACTTTCTTTTCCATTTGATGATGTGCACTTTCCTTCCGTATAAGCCATGATATGAGCAGTTTTCTGTATTGAAACATGATTTTTATGGGGACATGCATTCATGCATACGAGTGCATCAAAGTTGTTTCTTTTCAACAGGGCTTCCTTCCAGCTGAATGGCTCCAATCCTGCTGTAGACAGCAATGAAGGAGGGATACAGTGAGTAATAACGCCCAAATTCTAAATACTAAAGAGCACTATTATAAAGGACTATATATATATTAAGGGCAGAATATGCAAAATGTAAGGGATATGTATTTGAACATTAGAACATGTATATGTAGTAACATTTGATGCATATCCTTAAATAACACCACAGCACAACAGAGCATGTAACAGAGAACAATATACATTGTAGGACGTGCGAACAATACGTTACAGGTATCCAGTATTGTATCCTGTTTCAAAATGACTTCATCAGAAGAGTATAAAATAGAAGTAAGATGATATTTCTGTGTTTGGGTTTCCAGTCTCTGATTATAATTGGATTGCTTCTCATTATTCTGGCTCACTCCCACAAAACATAAACTCTAATCTGAAAACACTGTATCAGTGCAATAGAAAGTAAAATACTTGGACGAGGATGGAATGATCGCATTGCACATCAGGATGCACAGCAAAAGGGATGCAAGCTCTGGAAGCTGCTTCATTACAGAGATCTCCTTTTCTGGTTTGGGCCAACAGCATTAAAGATGACATGATGCAGTTAGGGCTACAGTAGGTGTGATCAGCATGCAGCATTTACCACGGGATGCCTGGCATTTCTATATTGCTATTGTCCACAATAACTAGTTGGGGCCATTATGGGACCTGAAATCTTGGGACAGGTTTGGTGGAAAGAGAGCTCTGAGAAGCGCTGGTGTAAACATGAAAGCCTGCATATGTATCTGATGGGATTTTCTCAGTGGTGCTTCCCGGTATCCATCAACTAAGAACTCACTTCTGAATTCCCACATGTCTTTATGCAAATAATATCAGAAATGGACTGCTGTGCCTGGAGACAGGTGATCGTTTTAAAAAGGTTAAAGGTGCTATTATTAGAGCTATTTTGGATGTGGTGAGTGCACCATTCCTGTTTGCGGTGCTTTAAAGTCCTACCAAACATGTTTGACTCAGGATAGAAAGGCAAAGCCCATGTGTGCCCACCCTGCATGAGATGATGCCTCTACTTAACATAAGAACATAAGAGAAGCCAATGCTGCATCAGGACAATGGCCCATGCAGTCCAACACTCTGTCACACAGTGGCCAAAAATACCAGGTGCCACCAGGAGGTCCAGTAGTGGGGCCAGGACACTAGGAGCCTTTACATTATTGACCCCCTTTGTAAAGCACCAAAAATACAGAGCATCACTTGCCTCAGATTCCCTATCTATACCTTATGGCTAATAGCCACCAATGGAACTCTGCTTATCTAATCTGTTTATCTAATCCCCTCTTGAAGCCGTCCATGCTTGTAGCCACCGCCACCTCCTGTGGCAGTGAATTCCATGTGTTAATCACTCTTTGGGTGAAGAAGTACTTCCTTTTATCTGTTCTAACCCGACTGCTCAGCAATTTCATTGAGTGCCCACGAGTTCTTGTATTGTGAGAAAGCGAGAAAAGTTCTCTTTCTTTACCTGCTCTATCCCATGCATAATCTTATAAACCTCAATTATGTCACCCCTCAGCCGTCGTTTCTCCAGGCTAAAGAGCCTTTCTGTTATGGATTGAGAAAAGGGGGATGGGCCTGTGCAGAAGGAGACCAATCCAAGCCATCAGTTGGAACATCCATATGCATCTCAAGAGACACCATTACCGTCATCGTCATTATCTCAAGAAGTACCACCAGTTGTTGAAACTGAGGAGAAAGAAAGAATGAGACGATTGCCTGTTTGGATGAATGACTATGTTATGGATTGAGAAAAGGAGGAGCTGTTGTCTGTGTTTCTTTAAAAGGACTGTATATAAATCAGGAATAGGAAGTGGGAGTGATTCCAAGTTGCAGGTGTATTTTAGGCTTTGTGACTGAGAATAATAAAGCTAACTTGGAGACTGATGAGGAGGCGTTTTATTGCGACATAACACTTTCTTCATAGGGAAAGTGTTCCAACCCTTTTGTCATTCTAGTTGCCCTTTTCTGCACTTTTCCCAAAGCTATATCCTTTTTAAGGAGTGGTGACCAGAACTGAACACAGTATTCCAAATGAGGTTGCACCATTGATTTATATAGGGGCATTATGATATTGGCATCAAAGATGGAGGTCCTGTACCTGGGTCGAGGGGGGAAGGATGTGGGTGCCAGGCTCCCCACACTGGAAGGGACACCTTTGGTGCAAGCCCAAACAATGAGGAGTCTGAGTGTGACACTGGATACCTCTCTTTCCGTGGAGGCCCAAGTTGTGTTTTTCCATCTCAGGCAGATCAGGTTACTGAAGCCCTATCTTTCCCCCCAAGACTTAGATACAGTGACCCATGCAATGGTTACTTCCAGACTTGATTACTGCAACTCACTCTATGCAGGCTTACCCTTGAGGCTGACCTGGAAATTACAACTGGTGCAGAATGCAGCGGCATGCCTGCTGACGTCAACACCTGTGCGGGCTCACATTAGGCATGGGCTCCATCAATTGTATTGGTTGCCAGTTGATTTTCTTCAAGGAGCTGGTTATGACATATCTAAGGGGCCACCTCTTCCCATATATGCCTTGAAGAGTGTTACGCTCTAAAGATCAATATCTCCTGGTGGTCCCTGGCCCAAAGGATGTCCATCATGCCTCAACCAGTGCCAGGGCTTTCTCTGTCCTGGCCCCGGCCTGGTGGAACATGCTCCCTACTGAGACCAGTGCCCTGTGGGATCTTCTTCAATTCCACAGGACCTGCAAGACAGAGCTGTTCCACCCGGTCTTTGATTGACGCAACAGGCACCCACTAATGGCCTCCTTGAGGTTGCTGTCACCCGCCTACCTACTGACCACTGACAACTGGCTTTATTTCAATTGTACCATCGGGCCAGAATTTTTTTTATAGCCAGCTGATGTCTGTTTTTTAAGCTGTACCCATTGTTTTAATGTTTATATTGTGTTTTAAACTTTATTATAATGATGTTACCTACCCTGAGCCCATCCATGGGATGGGCAGGATATAAATACAAATAATAAATAAATAATTCATTGTCAGCTGGCAGTGAGTCAACCTGCCTCAGGATACATTTTGCCTTATAAATATGCCACCCTGCTGCTCCAGCAGTGTGTGTGTTCTTGGATCCTCCCTCATACCTCTCTCTTGCTTCCTGAAATGCTGTCTGTTTCATCTTCAACTTACTGCTTTTGCTGTGCTCTTTAAGACCAATAATTATCACCCATCCTTACAATGCTTTCCATTCCCCCCCCCGATTTCCCTAGTTAGCTCTTTTATGTTTTTGCTGTGTGCACCTGTATAGAAAAATTGCTTTCTGCTTTCTATATCCACATGCCTTCTCCTGTGATGTCTTTTTGATAACATGCTGTGTCTTGTTTCCTGTTGCAGGCCAAATGGTCCAGGGCAGACCAAATGGCCTGAACTACCTAAATAGCCATGCCATATAAGCACACATTCTTTAACACCTCTAAGTGGAAGAGCCAGACCTGATGGCTCCTGGCTCTGGTGCTCTCATGGAGCATGTCATGTACACGATGGAGAAGCTGGAAGCTGGGTCACCTGACTGCAGGCGGGGTCCCAAACTTCTAGCCATTCCTGTGTTGCAGCTATGGCAACCAATAATTGGGCACACCCATGCCCACTCGCAATTGGCTGATAGCCACATCTAATTTGTGACTGGAATTGGGGTATAATTGATCGATTCCTATGAGAGGGAGCGGTCTGCTCTTAGCTCACTCTTCTTGTCATTGCCTGTTTTATGGCACCTGGAAATGCTGCCTCGTGAGAGACAAAGAGTTGCTTTGTGAACTGGAGCACAAGGGTGCAAGGATAAGATTTCTCCTTAAAATCCCTTGGTACTTGGACTATTTTGGATGAATATCCTGACCTTGGTAACTATGAATTATTAATGTTAGTTAAGGCAAACAGCCCTAGCCTTTATTATTTTGTAATCTCAGGTAGTCTATGATATGCTCTGTACTGAATAAAAATTATTCTTATTTCTAATGGGTCTCTGATATTGTAACTTGCATTCCAAGCCTAGATCTTGTAGCCTAACGCTCCCCACTCATGCTACCTTGGTAAGAGTGTGCATCTCTGAGCTAGAGTTGCTACTGTGTTAAATCCCAGATGCTAACTAAGGGTTTGGAATCTCTCCCTTAGGAAAGGCAGGGGCTAGTGAAAAGAGGTTCTGGTGGCATATTGTTCTGAAAACCAGAGAGGATATAGTCCATCTCGGGGTTTGTTGTTTACTGTACTGAAAAAGTACAGGATTCCCTCCCATTCCTGGACTGGCTTGGGTCGGCAAAGACCTGTACAGCACCCTGGTTATATCCTGTTTTCTTTTTGTTTCAATAAAACTCTTTCCTATTAAAAACCAGCTTGTTTTCCCCCGAGAGCTCTCATAGAGACAACACTCGTATACATAGGTGTAATAGATCCCAGCTGCCCCTCTTTGCACAAAGCCTCCTATGCTTATACCCCCCCCCAACTAATTGCGTGACAGCTCCTATTGTGAACATTGTGGGGGATTGTATGCTCCAGATATGTGCAAGAAGAAGGGTCCCAGTTTGTGTGAATGAAATGTGTGCACAGGCCCACTATACCAACTGCAACTTCCCTAAAAATATTTTTTTGCTGTCTTCAGAATACCAAGAAGGATTAAGATGGTTACAATCCAGCGTCCTTTCAGCTGTGAGCCTAGAAAGGCAGATTGCATAATGTCAGTTGTGATGCGGAGATAAAGTGTCTGTATTAGAATAAAATATGTAGTATCTTTTTCCCTGTGCTCCAGGTGGGTGAAACTTTTTTCTCCCACTCTGGTCAGTCTTTTATTTTGATAATGAGAGAGACAGACAGCAAAACCCGATAGAATATAAATCCCTATCACTTTCATTTGCTGCGCAAACCGTATAAAGACAGAGAAGAAACTTAATTGCAAGACTGAAAGACAAAATTGTAAATGAATTTATGGGTCAAACTATGTCAGTAATAAAGACGATTATGACAGGGTTCTTCATTATATACATACATACATATTAGATTTCTATACCGCTCCTTTCCGTAGACTCGGAGCAGTTTACATAGTTCATACAATTGACTAACCGAGGGGCACATAGACTAAACTAGGGGCACATAGACAGGGGAGTGAATTCCTTACTCGGGCACCCCCTTTTTAAGGCAGGATCTTCTTCTTAGCTTATATAGGAGTAGAGGGGATCATTCTGGCATGACAGGAGCAGGTATGAAGATTGAAGCATCTGTGACAGAACAATGGCTTCCAGTTGGAGTGTTTTGTCTGGAGTCGATGAAGGGATGGTGTTTTCTGATGGGTACTACAATTTGCCCTGACCTGGATAGGCCAGGCTAGCCTGATCTCATCAGATCTTGGAAGCTAAGCAGGGAGCTGGGTGACCACTAAGGAAGTCCAGGGTCGCTACACAGAGGCAGGCAATGGCAAGCCACCTCTGAACATCTCTTGCCTTGAAACTCTGCCAGCAGTCACCATAAGTTGGCTGTGACCTGATGGCACTTCCCACCACCACTACAATTTGCCCCAGAACTAAAGGGAGGCCTCTAGCACAGGCAAGTTCAAGTTTCAAGTTTGTTTATACGGTCAAGCGACCAGCCAATATAAAACATTACCTAGAGGAATAATAATGTAAGATACACTATAAATACATAAAATTCAGATGGATATATAAAAGAACATTAAAACGAATACAGTACACAATTAAAACTATACAACACAATGCTAATTTGTCATCAACTTGCTATCTAAGGTACAAGCTTCCTCTTTTTAAGGGCCAGGAAGCAAAATTTTGCCACCGCTAAAGATATCCTCTCCGGTCTTCCAGCAAAGGAAGATGTGGTTGCCTCTTCTTACCTTTGGGGACCTTGAGGCACCTAATGTGGGGAGGGGGGGCTACCATGGCCCAGAAGCAGCACTGGAAGTCCATGTTTCATCCTGATGCACTTGTAATACCGTGAAAAATGTTTTTATATGGACCCTTTACTGCAAGGCAGACCTTCCATCCTGGGAGGCTGGAGGTTCTAGAACAGCTGCCATGTGATAAAGATGAAGAAATCTTCTCCCACTGGTCCCGTTTTTCAATTTCTGATTTTTCTTCTTCTTGTCCATTGTGTCCATCTATATTTTTCCGGGTATGAAAATACATGCCTGAAAATAAAATGATGTATAAGAATATATTACTGCAGCATTAAAACATGTTCTTAAAGGGGGGTTGGATTGGAGTTATTGCAGGGGTATTTCAGCATTTTCTCAAATGCAAAACTAGGTTTTCTCCCGTATGCCATCAAAAAAAGTGTGTGAAGAGTGTCTTATGTCCCTATACTGATTATAGTTATGTCCAATAATATTTACTTATTGTGTGTATAACATTTTAAGGGGGTTGTCTTACATTCAGGGTCATCTTCCTTTCAAGTAAATACAGTATTTGATATAAGTAAGGTCTATAAAATATAATATATGGTTCAGAAACTGCTTTTAACCTATATATGTCATACATCTTTTGCACTCATAATTTGGAAATTTTCTCAATAAGCAAGGTTAACAATATTATTTATTGTGGCAAAACAAGAAGCCCATACAACCCAGAAAGAGTCCTGGGACACACAGATTTATCTGATGAAATGAGTTTCGTCGGAGAAGTACATTAGTCTTTAAGGTGCCAGAAGCTGCCCTTATGTTTGTGAACAGAGTACTGAACAGTATCTGAAAGAAAAGAAAGGAACTCAATGTGAAAAACGTAAAGTTAAACCAACTATGCATCATTTGAGTTAGCCTTAGGCCTGTGCTTTTGATTGGAGAGAATGTGCAATAAAGGAAACCCTGTATTTTGGACTGATGAACAGGAAAGATTTCTGCTTTGGACGGGGCAGTATCTTAAGTGGTGCAACAAACCACAGTAATGATTCTGGAATTGTGAATATTGCAGCAGTGCAAAAAGTGAACCAAACTCTTGTATGGAAGGTTTCATACATCTCTGGTGTCTCCTCAACTGATGTTGAGTGGCTATACGATTAACTCTAGGTGGTCACTATATAAAATATCAAGTTTGTTTATCAGGTCAAACACACTTGTGGAGAGTGTGAAATGTGGCCACAGATGTTCCCTATACAGTAAAGCCAGTAGACAATCTGGCCGGTTTTCAGAGGTGCTTCAAATGTATTTACCATGCAGTTGTGATTTTTATATTCTGCAAAAAATGGAGGACTCTTTCTGAAAACAGATTGTAAACATTAATAAGACGGACGTCATTGCACATAATAACCAACAAATTAAATTCTGTTTCTTGCAGTTGCATTAAAAAGGCCACAGTAAATAGTTCTCTTTTGAAAATCACTGGAGCTTTGTGCTCAGTTGAGATTTTCATGCCACTGATTAGCACTCCGAACACAGCACTAATATTTAGTGGACCATGGCACTATCTGTTTTGTGCTTTGCTTTAATGTCAGTTCATTAAAGCTTTATTAATGGGATTCTGGAAACTCAAATGATGCACTATCACAAAACATAATGGCATTTTCAAAAAAATTTTAAAAGCTTTTTCAAATTAAAAATGTATCCTTTCTTTTGACAGAATTAATGCTAGAAAATTGGTTTGTGTATTTACAGTTCACACGCAACTCAAGTGTGTATAACTACATTTAATGAGGTATGAGAAGAATCCCACACTCACTCCCTGTGCACAGATTATACTAGTCTATACCTGCCTTGCACACGAAATCTCATACTTTGAATAAACTTTTGTTGGTCTTAAAGGTGCCACTGGACTCTAAATTAGTCCATACCTGTGTACATCCAAGTATACCCTATACGTGTGAAACATCCCCAACAAAAACAGAATGGCTGGATCATGTAGGCAAAACTGAATAAAAATGTATGTATCTATGCATACCCACAACCCATGGGAGTCTTTGTTGTGTATGCTGGTATCCCCACCCCCCCAAACATCCTTATATGTTCGAAGTTTTGATCAGGGACAGTCTCTATTTGTGACAGTTCCTGTTAAATCACTGGGGTGGATCTGATCAGATTTTTACACTCAATCTCATCCAACTCCCTTCCTTACTACAGCCAGTGTTCCCTCTAAGCTGCGTTAGTGTGAGCTAGCTCACAGTTTTTTAGCTTCTGGCTCACACATTTTTTGCTTAGCTCAGGAAGGATGGCTCCAGAGCAAACTAATTTATGCAGTAGCTAAATCACTCGCTCACAACTTTAATGTCAGTAGCTCACAAAGTAGAATTTTTGCTCTCAAGACTCCACACATCGTAGAGGGAATATTGATTACAGCCCTTGTCCCCCACGTCTCATGGTCCTCAGCATAACATTTTAGGTGGTCAGAGGGGACTGCCCTTCCCCTTTTCATCAATAGACAGCAGAGAAGCTGTTTTGGAGAGGGAGCTGAATTCTAAAGAACCAAAATTCTAGCAACTCATACTCACAATATTTTAACAAAATATTCCTCAAAGGCAGAAAAAGGGACAGTGAGGTGGATCCTCCTCCTAGTGTTGTTTGTTTATGTGTTTTAATTGAATTATTTTATCGTTTATGCTATATTTTAATTGCTTTAATTGCTTAAATGATTTAATTTTTAAAAATGTTTACTGCCCTGTGTGGAAAGTTGGGTGGAAAGTTGGGTGGCAAATAAGGTCTTGAATAAACAAACAAACTAACTGCATCAGAGCCAGTTTGGAGTAGTGGTTAAGAGTGTGGAGTCTAATCTGGGAGAACTGGGTTTGATTCCCCACTTTTCCACTTGCAGTTGCTGGTGTGACCTTGGGTCAGTCAAAGTTCCCTGAGAGCTGTTCTCTCAAGGGCAGTTCTCTCAGAGCTCTCTCAGCCCCACCTTCCTCACAGGGTGTCTGTGGTGTGGAGGGGAAAGGAAGGGAATTGTAAGATGCTCTGAGACTCCTTCGGGTAGTGAAGGGCAGGGTATAAATCCAATCTCTTCTTCCTCTTTTCTTCTTCTCTGATCAACAAGGTGCCGTGCCAGTACCTGCCATTTCACGTTTGTGTGTAAAGTGTCGTCAAGTCGCAGCCGACTTATGGTGACTGCAGCAAGGATAAATAATGTATGCCTCTGAGCTTTCAATGACATGCAATATGGTGGTGGGGGCTTATGAACTGGTCCTTGGTATGAGAATAGGGATGTCACATGCATGGTCCTTCATCTGTGAAATGTGGGCTGACTTCAAGTTGCTGGTTTAGGCCCTTAAAGCTCTAACTAGATTGGGTCTGGAGTATCTAGGTCTGAGGCATCCCCTCCACCTGAATCCACTTACCCAGTTTCTGAGATCCTTGAATGGTGTTTTTGTATGGGAACTGACATTCACTGAGGGTATGTTGGTGGAGACTAGTGGGCGGCTTTTTCTGCCACTGACCTCCAAACTGTATTTTATTTATTTATTTATTTATTCAATTTATACCCCGCCCTCCCCACGAACAGGCTCAGGGCGGCTGTAGAACTCTCATCCCTGGTCAGTGAGACTGGGGGTGTCCCTACATATCTTTTGTGCTGGTTTTTCAAATCTTGTCTCTTCCAGAAGGTCTGTGAATCTGATTGAAGATGGAGGGAACTTCCTTTTATTCTTTTGCTGTGATGTTTTCTTGAATGTAGTAGAAACTTTTGTCTGATTTTTAACTTCTACGTTGCCCTGAGCATCTTTGTATGGAAAGGTAGTTGGTAAATAGTCTTGAGAGTCCCTTGGATTGCAAGAAGATCAAATCAGTCAATCCTAAAAGAAATCAACCCTGACTGTTCCCTGGAAGGCCAGATACTGAAGCTGAAGCTCAAATTCTTTGGCCACCAAATGAGAAGGGAGCACTCACTGGAGAAGACCCTGATGCTGGGAAAGATTGAAGGTCAAAGGAGACGGGGACGGCAAAGGAGGAGATGGTTAGACAGTGTCATAGATGCAACGAACATGAAATTGAGCCAACTTCAGAAAACGGCGGAAGACAGGAAAGCCTGGCATGATCTGGTCCATGGGGTCGTGAAGAGTCAAACTCGACTGTGCAACTGAACAACAACAAATGGTCTAAATAAATTAAATCACTTAAGGGAGTGGCTCACAGACTTTACTTCAGTTGGGTATGTTAACCAAATAAGCCAAAAGGCTCTGTTGGAAAATTGTGGGATTTGAGGGAAGAAAGTGAACCATCAGCACTGTCAAGGGCAATCCCCCCCCCCTTGTCAAGTCATAGCTGACTTGTGGCAACCCTGTAGGGTTTTCAAGGCAAGAGACATTCAGAGGTGGTTTGCCATTGCCTGCCTCTGCTTCATGATCCTGGAATCCCTTGCTGGTCTTCCTTCCAAATATTAACCATGATCAACCCTGCTTAGCTTCTGAGATCTGACAAGAATGGGCTAACCTGGACTACCCGGGTCAGGGTATCAGGGGTGAATATCTATGGGGGGAAAACCACTGATATCAAGCCAATATTTCAGTGACTAAATTGCAGCTGCTTAATTCCCCACCCCCAACATTCTTCTCTCCCTCTCTGGCAGGCAATACATTCTGAACCTGGATCCCTGTGACTAATGAATGCAGGCTAAAGTTATCTCCATGCTGCTAACCTATCTGAAAAGGAAGAGGTGCATCTATCAACAGGAACAATTGAAACACATTTACCATTGTGATTTGAGATTCTTTCAGCAGGCAACTTTCTCTTTTCCTTCACTGTCAGATTTAAATAATGCTTTTCTATTGCTGAAAAATACGTTCCCTTCACCCTGATACATTCAGTGTCACACTTTCTCTTTCTTTTGCTTAGTAACAATGCTGAAAATCCCCCCCCCAAGAAAAGGTTTGGCATGATTCCTTATCTTTAAAAAATGGTCTTAGAAACCAATGGGTTGAGATCAGTAGGGGTTTAGGAAATGTAATCTGCCAGGACTTTATCTGTTTCCTTGAGACAATGTCAATTATATTTCCTTCCAGTCTGCACAGTTTGGAAACCATTTAATCTATTGTCATTCCCTTTGTCTCAGTGGCATCTGTTGTTAAGGACTACCTTTTCATGTAGCGGTCACACTTCCATGAATGTGTCTGCACTTTTCGTCTGAAAGTTTTAATATAATGGGAGCAAACTTTTTTTTTGTTATCCTCTTGGATTGGTTCCCAATTCTTGATCTTCCTGCAACACATTATTACTACTGAAATGCCTGACAACTAAAAGCAATCTTTCTCTACCAAACAATTAGTCCAACAGTTCAAATTGGCAACCCTTGAAACATTACTTCAACAGTGTTTCACTTTTTCTCCGCATAAGACTTGTCTTGCTAAACCAGTCCAATAATTCCTCTGATGTAGTGTTTGATTTTCAAAAGTAGCCTGCCAGAGAGTTCATACATGAGGAATGAGATGAATACTATCCTTTTGGAGATTATGCCAAAATTGGGTATACTCTCCTTTTACCTTTCCTTGATTATTACGCTCCTCTGACCGAAGATCTTGAACAAAGTCAATATAGATACAAGCAGGGTTCCCTCTAAGCTGAGTTAGTGTGAGCCAGCTCACAGCTTTTTAGCCTTTGGCTCACACATTTTTGTCTTAGCTCAGAAAGGAGGGCTCCCGAGCAAACTAATTGATGCAGTTGCCCAATCACCTGCTCACAACTTTAATGCCAGTCGCTCACCAAGTAGAATTTTTGCTTACAGAACTCCATACCTTAGAGGGAATATTGGATACAAGGTAAAACAGTCGGCAGTGGACATTAAAATACAGCATAGCAAATTTAAAAAACACCTCTGTAATGGCATAAAGAAACCGCAAGTGCTAAGAATTTGGCAACAGAATGTGTTATTTCCAGATTATTGTCTGCCAGCAAAAAAGAGATCATTCACGATTCGACGGGTGTAATGCAGAGATCTCTGAGTGGCATCCATTCACAGAATAAGATAAGGTGATCCATGGTCTCTATTATTCCACATCCATAGCATCAGTAGTGGTCAGAATATGGAGTCTTGGCGAAGTGCCCCCACCGACTCTCTCTATACATGGTGGTTCCATTTAGCCATGATTCATAGCTACTGATAAAGTCATCCTTCATATTTGTAACCCTGCCTATTCTACCTCCCTGTTTTTCCATTCTTTTATCCTGTCTTTCATATATGGAGCTCAGGGCAGTATATGTGGCTCTGAGCCCATAGCTATGGGGTGGTCTATAAATTAATTACTTGAAAATATTCATATCCTGCCTTGTCTTGTTATACCGAAGGCAGCTGACAAAACAACAACACTCTGCCAGGGGAGGGGGGGAAACAACAACATAATAGTCCAGCTATAAGATAAAAACAGCTCACAGTTTAAAAACGCACACATAACCCCCCCCCCCACATTCAGATCTGGCAAAACGGCTTACCCGCCACCAAATGCTCATTCGCCAGGCTTCGAAATAACTGTGTTTTAGCAGTCCATCTGATGGCCACTACTAAGTTAAATTGGTTGGGCCAGCCAGCCTCCGTGGGCTGGAAGGGAGAGCATTGCCTCAAAGAGTCTTAGAGAAATTGCTTCCTTCAGCATTCTTGACTTTTCTTTTTTGCCTGAGGAAGAATTTCGAAATTCATCTCAAAATGCTACATTATGATGGAACTCTGAGGCAATTTAGGGATGTGTGGAAACCCTCTTTCCAGATCCCCCCCCCCAGTCTTAACCAGTCTTTCCTCTAAGCTGGGTTAGTGTGAGCTTGCTCACACTTTTTTAGCCTCCAGCTCACACATTTTTGTCTTAGCTCAGGAAGGATGTCTCCATAGCGAACTAATTTCTGCAGTAGCCAAATTGCTTGCTCACAATTTTAATGCCAGCAGCCCACAAAGTAGAATTTTTGCTCACAAGACTCCACAGCTTAGAGGGAGCATTGGTCTTAACTTATAAAGTTGAGATTGTGTGTGTGTGTGTGTGTGCTTGCCTTTGACTGTTTACCAGAGAAAGGGCCTCCAAATTTACTCCAGAATTTTGCTTTAATTTAGGGGAGAAAATGAGCCAGGACTCTCTCAGGCTTATCTACAGGAACCCATTTCTACTAGGGTAGAACATCAGTCAGAAAACCCCTGCCAAGTTTCTTTGATAATTTGTCCACTTAGAAAAAGTTTCACAGAGCGACTGCTTTGTTTTCTTCTTCTTTTCTAATTCCCCTTTCTCTCTCTTTAATAAATTAAGTCCTGGTGGCAACTCTAAATTTTAGTTTATGAAATAACTGTCAGAAGTTAACAGTTATGAACTGGAAGTGTCACAGCAATACTGTGACTTGCTGGGTTCGGTTTTACTGTATGGGGATTATTAGCTGAAGTGGTGGTCCTGACATGGGTTGCATTCTGCAAAGTGTAATGTACATTCTAAACTTGGCACGCCAAGGAAGGCAGAAAATAGCCCATAATATAATAATGCGAGGGTAAAGTGAGCTAAATAGAATGTCAATTGTGGACACCATTAACTACCAAGCAATCGATACTGTAATTTAACTGTTTTAAATTGATTTTCTATGCAGTCCATTTGAGCCGTTGGATCTTTGGCTGAAGACATTGATTCTCTGAGGAGAAAAGGCCATAGGAAGTCTTTAGTGATTTGCTTCCTGATCTTTTCGCTGAAAGGTGCAGATTATTAGGGATGAAATCTTACACATTTAAGCATGTGCGTGAAAGTTAAGGTGACATTTTCATTGCTGCATGAAAAATTTAAAGTCTATAAATGAGCAGAATGTTACTTTCGTCAGGGTTTTAGTGTCCATGGCGATCTACGAGGACTGAACCTGCTAGGAGGGTGTGAAATTTGCAGGCTATGGGATATAGAACTACCTTCCAAACTAAATAAAAGGTACATGTGCATATTCTGCCATTGAATTCTCCATTCCAAGTATTGACATCACAGTCATCTGCTGGAAGCAACAGCTAGAAGCGTTAAGGGTGGCAGAATCCTTTAGATGCTCTTACAGGCATACTTGCAATGGTTCTCGCTGCTGTTCCCCCACTGGTCAGGGAATATCTTAAGATGGCTGCAAAGAAGACATACCAGTCTCACCTTCATAGTTGCCGAACACAACATCAGAAGCAGCAGCAGAAGCTATTAGCTATTCTGTGTAGGGATGGGCACAAACCAGGAAGACGTAGTTTGGTTTGTAGGTCGTGGTGTGCCCGGTTCATGAACTGGTTCAGATTGTGAGGTTCATGACCTGGTAGAATTAATCCTGTAAAAGCTAGAGGCAACAAACATGCAGGGGATTTCTAGCTGACTCTCTTCTACCTGCCCGCCAACTTTGGTGTGGATTGGATTTACGAAGTTTGGATTATGGCCCTCCAAAAAAGGTGCCCCAGGAAAGTGCTTTCTGGGGAAATTTCCCCAGAAAGAACTTCCCTGGGAGCACCTTATTTGGTGGGCCATAACTAGCTTTTGTTTCCAACAGGTGGTCATTTTGACAGGCACAGGTTCAGGAAGTACAGGAATGTATAGAACCATGACACTTTTTGTAGCAGGAACTCCTTTGCATATTAGGTGACACACTCCCTAATGTAGCCAATCGTCCAAAAGCTTACAGAGCTCTTCCTACAGGGGCTACTGTAAGCTCTTGGAGGATTGGCTCCATTAGGGGTGTGTCACTATTGTGTAGTGGTTTGCCGCATGGATGAACGACAGACAACGACGTAGTGCATAGCACGCTTTATTAGGTACACAACAAGACAGCGAACAAACGGCCGGCAGGCCAACTATATAGATGACCAGGGGACCACCCCTGGGTCCCATTGGCGGGTTTGAATCTCCCGCCACGGTCCCATTGGTTCCCCCAGTGGAGGGACTAGGATCCTAGTCCCCATTGTTGTCCTGGACTGAAGCTCAGGCATGTGCGCTGACCTCCGGTGGCGGTCAGTGGACACAACATCCCTCCCCCCATAGTCCGGAACCTCCCCTATGTAACATAGTCTTTAAGGTACGATGGGGACCATCATACCCTCGCGGATTGTCTGGGGCCCTGCTCAGGGGCCCCCTGGGTTCCGACCTCTGGGGCGGAAGCCTGAGGTGGTGCTGGGGCCTCTGGGGCCGCCGTCTCGGGTTCCGGGGACCCGTCTTCAGCTGCCGGGGACTGGCTGTCCCGGAGTGTGTCTTCTGGTGCGGCCATGGTCCGCTCTGGAGCCTCGACAGGATCCTCTTCTTGAACTGCCCCCTGCCTCGGTACTTCCGCTGACTCGTGATCGGGAAGCATTCGCCGCCTGAGCTGGTCGATGTGCCTCCTGAGGGTCTGGCCGCACTCTGTGGACACCTCGTACATGACGGTGCCCATTGGTCTGACGATGCGGCCCACGAGCCACTCCGGCCCTCTGCCGAAGTTCCGGGCAAAGACGGGTTCCTCGGGGAAGAACCCGTGCGGTGCTTTCCTCTGCTCGGTGGGGTTCTGCTGGCTCGGGGCCCGATCGGGGTGTAGGCGGTCCAGCAGGATCGTTGGCCTCCGGCCCATCAACAGCTCGGC
>NW_015176519.1:50237-51964 GCF_001447785.1 Gekko japonicus | reverse complement strand
TGGATCAGGTTGCCATTGAGGAATTGCTGGAATTCCTCGGAAGTAAATGCCGTCCCGTTGTCCGAGACAATGGTGTCCGGCAGGCCATGGGTGGCGAAGATCTTCTGGAGGGCGCGGATGGTTGTCTTGGTAGACGTAGCGGAGACGGGGCTGATCTCCAACCACTTGGTGTAGGAATCCACCGTCACCAAAAACAACAGTCCATGGAATGGTCCGGTGAAGTCAATGTGGAGCCGAGACCACGGGGTGTGGGTGGATTCCCAAGAGGAGTGTGGCGCCCCTGGTGGGCTGGGTCGCACGGCTTGGCAGGCCTGGCACCTCTTCACCCATGCCTCTACCTCTGCGTCGATGCCAGGCCACCAGACGTAGCTTCTGGCTAGTCCTTTCATTCTTCCGATGCCCGGGTGGGCCTCGTGCAGGGCCCGCAGAACTCCTTGGCGCAGGCTGCTAGGGACCACGACCCGGTCTCCCCACAGTAGGCAGCCCTTGTGTGCTGACAGTTCGTCTCTGCGGCCCTTGAAAGCTGCAAACTCCGGCCCTTCCACCCTCGTAGGCCACCCCCTCACCACCCAGCTCAGCACCCGGGATATAATGGGGTCCCTGGCTGAGCGCTGGGCGATGTCGGCTGCCTGGAGGGGAGCGTCAGGGAGATCCTCCACCTGGAGGATCCGGTGAACAGGAGCCGGGTCCTCCATGACGTCTGGCAGAGGGAGGCGGCTCAGGGCATCCGCGTGGCCCATGGCTTTCCCGGGACGGTGCTCGATGTGGTAATCATAGGCCGCCAGGAAGATGGTCCATCTCAGGACGCGTGGGGAGATGACTTGGGGCGTTCTGCGGTCCGGAGCGAACAGGCCGAGGAGCGGGCGGTGGTCCGTTGCGATCGTGAAGGGACGGCCGTAAACGAAATCGTGGAATTTTTTGACCCCGGCCACGATTGCAAGTCCCTCGCGGTCTATCTGGGCGTAATTCCGCTCAGCCGCAGATAGAGTGCGCGAGTAATACACGACCGGGACTTCGCGGCCATCCTGGAGGCGGTCCGCCAGCACAGCCCCGACGCCGTAGGGTGAGGCGTCGCAGGCCAGGATCACCGGCAGTGACTCGTCAAAGTGGGCCAGGACCGCGTTGGAGATCAAAAGTTCCTTAACTTTCCTGAACGCGGTGGCCTGCCGGGCCCCCCACACCCAAGGGGCCTGCTTGTCCAGCAATCGATGGAGGGGTTTCGCTACCGCCGCCTTGTGGGGAAGAAAGGCGTAGTAGAAATTCAGGATCCCCAAGAACGCCTGTAGTTCTACCTTGGACTTGGGCGGCGGTGCCTCCACGATGGCTTTCACCTTTTCGCGGGTTGGGTGTAGGCCGTCCGTGTCCACCGTGAACCCCAAAAAATCCACTGACGACACCCCAAAACGGCACTTGTCCAGCTTCACCTTCAGCCCAGCGTCCTGGAAATGGCTGAGCACGGCGCGGAGGCGCGTGGCGAAGTCGGCGGGCGTGGCGGCGGCGATCAGCACATCGTCGAAGAAGGGGGTGACTCCGGGGATCCCTTTAAGAAGAGAGTCCATGAGTTGCTGAAACAGTCTGGGTGCCACGCTCACTCCGAAACTGAGTCGCTTCACACGGAATGCCCCCCGGTGTGTTACTATTGTTTGCGCTTCCGCCGTTGCCTCATCCACAGGCAACTGCTGGTACGCTTGGGCGAGATCTAGTTTGCCAAAGATCTTTGCCCCCCC